>NC_060119.1:336046813-336349844 GCF_021461395.2 Schistocerca americana | reverse complement strand
CATAGGTTCGGAGCCAGGCTGCACCTACTGCTTGCCGAAAGCCCTTCACAGGGCTTGGTGTACGGACCTGCCGACCTGCAGTTCGTTCCTGCTCCCACCGACGCTGAGTTCCTAGTAAATTTGGCGCCACTGGGCCAGCCAGGACTGATTTCTGTCCGATGGCAATGGGCTGTACCCCGCATACGTCAGACTCAACACGCCGCGTGCAGAGGCATGCTCGCCTCATTACTTCTTGTATTAAAATTGATAAAAGTTCTGTGTAATAACATTTAACACAAAAAAATTCATTAGAAATGAAACATATTTGCAAGAGATCTATTTTGGCAACTAGGGTTCGAACCTACGGGTTCACACTAAAACCTGACCTACTGGGGCTGCGGAAATAACCTGGTCTTGATGACAGTGCAGTTCCAAGATGGCCGCCGAGTAAGTGACGCCAGAAACCATTTCCAGAAAGTTAAGTGATTTAGACAGGAATATAATTTAGTTTAACGCCGACAACAAATTAAATACGTGCATTAGTGTATCGTTTAGTCTTGCCGTTAAAGGTTTGAATTTTCTTTGCGTATTTTTTCAGAAAACACAAAAAGATCGTAACTTCACGAAGTCGCGCTTAGGCTTAAATTTTGTAAACGTGTTTGTTTCTTGTTTCACGGTAATTTAACTAGTTTCTCGGTAACAAATAAGTAAGCTACCGTAAATATCTTATAACTTCATTGTTTTAATACAGATTTCAGAAAAACAGCGTAACTTTATATCAGAAACTTGCTTATATACATTTGTGTATAGGCTTAATTCTCGTAACGTTTTTGGAGAATCAAAGTTAAAGTATCTCGTTTAATTGTCCTTTTTTCATTCCATCGAGTGAAATATACAATAAATAGCGTGTACCTTCATTGTTTTAATACAGATCTCAGAAAAACAGCGGAATTTTAAATCAGAAACTTGCTTATATACATTTGTGAATAGGCTTAATTCTTGTACCGTCTTTTTTGATTTTCGGTAATGTAATTGATTAATTCTAGCTAAAGTATTATTTTTTGCCATGAGTGAGATGTGCCTGACTTGCCGTAGAATTGTTAGTTCCGGGGTTTGGTGTGATGGATGCCGTAGTTTTTTTCACTGGGGGGACTGCAGTGGCGTGGGTGTCGGGAAAGTGGATCAGGCTCATCAGTGGTTATGTAGGATTTGCAGCAGAGATAGAAAGATAGTGGAACAGGAGGGGAAAATTGCTGCCCTTCAGTTAGAGCTAGATCACGCTAGGGAAGATCTGGACAGGTTAAGGAGGGAGAAGGGCAAAGAGAGGTGGGAAGTGGCAACAGATAGCAGAAGGAACAGGCCTAGAACTAAGTCTGACAGTTTTGTGGTGAATGTCAAAAATAAGTTTGACCTGTTGCTTCAGTTAGAAACTGATGAGCCTCAAGCAGAGGTAGGTGGAGACAGGACACAACAAACTTTCAATAGGAAATTGAAAAAGAATGTAGGAAAGTCATCGAAAAGGAAGAAAGTTTTGTTGTTAGACAGTTCTCATGCCAGAGGTGCAGGCCAATTTCTGCAGGAGGAATTAGGACCAGAATACCAGGTCACAAATTTTTTCAAACCAAGTGCTGGTCTGGATTAGGTGACAGAGGATTTAAGTTCACTCTGTAAAGGATTTACCAGGGAAGACACCGTGGTTATTGTGGGAGGGCCAGGGAACAGCATCGACAGAGATCCTGGGTACAGTATAGAGTGTGACTTGGTAAAGATTGCGTCTGCGTCGAGACACACCAATGTTGAATTTGTATCTGTTCTGAGACGCCATGACCGGCCTCATTTGAACTCTTCTGTTGGGAGAGTTAATTTGGAGTTGGAACGGCTGCTTGGGTCGGGTGTAGGGGCTCATATTGGTGTGGTTCCTGTTGATTCTCTCAGTAGGTGGGACTATACCAGGCACGGCCTACATCTCAACAGGAAAGGGAAGGGGAAACTGGCTGGGATAAAAGCAGGAAATTTAAGGGGGGGGGGGGAGGCACTGCCATGAATGGTAAAATACCAGTGGTTACAGGTGTTGGAGCAGCACTTTTTTTAGGATAGGTAAGACAGAAAGATGTCAAGTTCTACGAGAGGTCAGGATTGAAACAAATCTTCAGTTTAGGAAAGAAATTAAACAGCACAATTCTAGCACATTAGATCACCAATCACAGCTGTCAATTATAAATTTTCACCAATCACCAGAAATTTTATTTCCACCAAGTTGTATCTCAGTCCTAGGTAATTGCATTGATGAATTAAAGTCACCCAACCCAGTTGACATAATCTGCCTCTCTGAACACCATGTGACCACTGGTATAGGAACTAGGCCTAAGCACAATGAGAAACTTAGACAGGAGAGTACTGCAAATGTTAGAATAAGGAAAGGTTCTCATAAAAGTATAATTATAAATAATGTAAGTATATTACATCAAAATATTGGGAGTTTAAGGAATAAAATAGATGAGCTTCTGGTTTTTTTTGAAGATTTAGAAGCTGAGGATGAAATAGATATACTATGCCTGTCTGAGCATCACATTGTTACTGATATGGATAAGGTAAATGTAAGTGGATATAAGCTCCCTGCACATGTAATGAGAGAAAATATGGAGAAAGGAGGAGTTGCCATACATGTCAAAAGTTATCATTGTGCAAAACGTGTAGAAACAAAAAAGTTTTGTGTAGAGAAACATATAGAAGCATGTGAATGTGTGATTAAATTGAATAAAGGCACATTTATAATTGTAACTATGTATAGGTCCCCATCAGGAAATTTTCTTCTATTTCTGAAAAATTTGGACTCCTTGTTGTGCTATCTGTCAGACGGGGGGGGGGGGGGGGGGAACCAAATTATTATTTGTGGGGACTTCAATGTAGATTCTCTGAAAGAGGGTAATAGGAAAAATGACCTTGAAGTATTACTCGGTTCTTTCAATTTGACACCTGTTATTGATTTTCCTACTCGGGTGGTAAAGGATAGTAGCTCACTGATAGATAACTTCTTTATAGACGAAGATAAGTTTAACCAGATAAATGCTCAGCCTGTTGATAATGGTCTTTCTGATCATGGTGCATAGCTGGTTGCAATATATGACATAGCTATATTCAGAAATACTAAACAGTCCTCCAAAGTAGTACGTTCAGTCAACGATTTAACAATTGCAAATTTCAGGGAAAGCCTACAGCAGTTAGACTGGGATGAGGTGTACCGTGAATCTGATGCCAATTTAAAATATAATTTATTTCATGACATTTTTGTAAATGCATTTGAAAACTGCTTCCCCAAGAAAATAGTTAAATATACTCGTAAGAAACCTTGTAACATACCATGGCTTACTAAGGATATAAAAATATCTTGTAACCGGAAAAGGGAAATGTATCTGACAGCAAGAAAGAGTAGTGACCCAGTAACTATCAAACACTGTAAAAACTACTGTGTTATGTTGAGAAAAGTTATTAAAAAATCCAGATGTACGTGTAACTTGTCTGAAATCAGCAACTCTGATAATAAAATTAAAACAATTTGGAATATTATTAAAAGAGAAACAGGTCAACCAAGAGCACAGAAAGACAGTATTACCATCAAATTGAATGAAAACTTCATGAACAAAAAGTCAGAAGTTGAAAATATTTTTAATAATCATTTTCTAAATGTTGTGGATACAGTAGGATCTAGGTGTTCATTAGAAGATGCTAGGCTGTTAATGGAAGAGGCCATACCTATGCAATTTGATACAATTGAAATCTCACCCACTTCTCCCTCTGAAATTAGGAAAATAATAAACTTGCTTAAAAGCAAAAACTCACATGGAATTGATGGCATTTCCAGCAAAATACTAAAACCTTGTTCAAACAGATAAGTAAGATTCTCAGCCACCTGTGTAATAGCTCTCTGGAACAGGGCATTTTCCCTGATAGACTGAAATGTGCTATTGTTATGCCTTTGCATAAAAAGGGGGATAGATCTGATGTCTACAATTACCGTCCAATCTCTCTTCTAACAGCTTTATCCATAATTTTTGAGAAAGTGATGCATTCAAGAGTAGTTTCACATATCTGTAAAAATGAAGTACTAACAAAATGTCTGTTTGGTTTCCAGAAAGGTTTTTCAACAGAAAATGCCATATATGCTTTCACCAATCAAATTTTGAATGATCTGAATAACCGAACACCACCCATTGGGATTTTTTGTGACCTCTCAAAGGCTTTTGATTGTGTAAATCATGAAATTCTGCTAGACAAGCTCAAGTATTGTGGCATGAGTGGGACAGTGTACAAATAGTTTAATTCGTACCTAACTGGAAGAGTGCAGAAAGTAGAAATAAGTAGTTCTCATAATATGCAAAGATCAGCACATTCCTCAAACTGGGGAACTATCAAGAATGGGGTTCCACAAGGGTCAGTCTTGGGTCCTTTGTTGTTCTTAATATATATTAATGACTTGCCATTCTGTATTCATGAAGAGGCAAAGTTAGTTCTCTTTGCTGATGATACAAGTATAGTAATCACACCTGACAAACAAAACTAATGAAATTGTCAATACTGTCTTTCAGAAAATTACTAAGTGGTTCCTTGTAAATGGACTCTCACTGAATTTTGGTAAGACACAGTACATACAGTTCCGTACAGTGAATGGTATGACACCATTAATAAATATAGACCTTAATCAGAAGCATATAGCTAAAGCAGAATATTCCAAATTTTTAGGTGTTCCATTGATGAGAGATTAAATTGGAAGAAACACATTGATGATCTGCTGAAATGTTTGAGTTCAGCTGCTTATGCAATAAGGGTCATTGCAAATTTTGGTGATAAACATCTTAGTAAATTAGCTTACTACGCCTATTTTCACTCATTGCTTTCATATGGCATCATATTTTGGGGTAATTCATCACTAAGGAATAAAGTATTTACTGCACAAAAGCGTGCAATCAGAATAATAGCTGGAGTCCACCCAAGATCATCCTGCAGACATTTACTTAAGGATGTAGGGATATTCACAGTAACAACCAAACCCAATTCAAAAGTAATAGCAGTGTGCATAACTACAATACTAGGAGAAAGGATGATCTTCACTATTCAAGATTAAATATAACTTTAGCACAGGAAGGGATGAATTATACTGGCACTAAAGTCTTTGTTCACTTACCAAATAGTATCAAAAGTCTGACAGATAACCAACAAGTATTTAAGAAGAAATTAAAATAATTTCTGAATGACAACTCCTTCTACTCCATAGAGGAGTTTTTAGAAATAAATTAAGAAAAAAAATATAAAAAAAATAAAAAATAGAAAAAATAAAAAAATAAAAAGTTGTTATATTAACTTAAGTGTGTTGTTAAATTAACTTAATTATGTCATGTATTGGAAAATTTGACTCGTTCCACATCATTACGAAATATCGTATTCATGATCCATGGAACTAGTATTAATCTAATCTAATCTAATCTAACAGTCATCAGTGCATAATCAGTAGGTGAAGCTTGAGAATGAACCAGTCTGTTGTAAACTAGTCATCGCTAAAATACACTGCTGGAAAGTAATTAGTACACCTGGAAACATTATGTCCATTTAGATCCTATGGTGACATATGCCATCTGGGGAATATCAGATGTTCTGGTAATGGTTTCAGCATCGTCTGCCTACAGTTAGAGGAGCTCCATAGCCATGAGTGCTACATCTGTGTCTATCGTTTAACAGCCATTTCTCACAGCCAAAAGGCTCAGTGTGGAGCAAACATGTGAAACAAGCAGGCAGTCAACATACTCGTGCTTCCCAAAGCCAACAGAGCTAGTTAGAATGGGGCCAAATTGCGGCCTTTCGAGTGGTTGTATTGTCCTTTCGGAAAAATGTCACACAAGTTGAACGTTTTGTGTCAGTTGAACAAGGACTGATGTTATCAAGTGAAGATTCTTACACACTTAGAGGAGGTTATGGATGTCCTCGCAGCACAGACGCTCGACAGGAAAGTAGTATTGTAAGGGCAGCAGTGGCAGGTCGTACAGCTAATACAGCACAGACAAGACGGCTTGTGAGCACAGACGTGTCAATACGAGCTGTTGTAGATGGGTTATTAGCAGTGGGAATACCGGCACGCACATCTTGAGCCCGTCTTCGCCTCACGCCCAACACCCATGTGCAGGCCCTACTGGTATTGCTTGGACGACGCATTGGGGCGCCGTGCTCTAAAGCGATGAATGCAGACTCTGTCCTGCACGCAGGTCATAATCGTTTGCGCGTAGACGTAGATCTGGTAAGTGCCGTCTGCTAAAGTGCATTCGTCCAAGACATAATGGCCCCACCCCGGGCCTTATGGTCTGGGGTCTGATGAACTACAACTCTCGTTCGCCTTTGGTGTTCCTGGTGGGGACGCTAACCAGCGCTTTTTGCTACGTGCAGAATGCTTTCAGACGAGTTCCTTTGACGTTCTTGCAAGTCGAAGGAGGCGCGTTATTCCAGCAGGACAATGCTCGTCCACATACTGCCCGTGAAACTCAATGTGCTTCTAAGACGGGCAGCAACCTCTCTGGCCAGCACCATATCCAAACTAGTCTCTACACAGCAAGTGTGAGGTATGAGAGGACGAGAAGTGACTTGCTCGATTTGTCAACCAACAGCTCTTAAAGAGCTACAAGAACAGGTCGAGCAGGCGTGGCATGAAGTATTCCAAGAAAGTAGTCGCCAACTGTGCGACTGACTGGATACCAGAATCAATGTCACCCGTGGAGGCTACACCATGTACTACTACGAGTGTTTCAGCATGGGTCGACATTTAATACCTTAGAAGCGTTTGTGCTATTGATCTATAAATTCAAACACTTCACGTACTCTATATGCACCGTTGCAACAATATAACGTGAGTGAATTAGATACCTCTAAATAGCGTGTACTAAATTTTTTCCTGCTAGCTAAAAGAGATAAAAAGCTGAAAGCTGATACTTGGATAATTTGCATCTCCATTTAAAAAAAGGTGTGTAATTTTTACCGAAGTTAACTTCAATACTTTTCAGGATTCTGGAAGATATAGGAATTTTGTCGTAAAAGATACAGAAAAATAAGCAGATTATCCTGCAGTGAGAAGTATGCCAAAGTATAGAAAATAAAAACCATATACAATTAAATAAACAATGACGACGTACCAAACTAACAAACTATAGTCTATTTACTGAATTTTACAGAGGTGCAGAAATAACATGTAGCGCGCAGAGTCCACTGAAGATAACCTTGAAAAAATCCTAACAGTTATAATTAAATACATTTGAAAGTAACATTATAAGTAAATAAACTTCAAGTATGGATTTACCATAGGAAAAATTACAGAGATGACGCGATGGCAACAGAAGAACTTAATAATAGCTTAATAGTCATACATCGTGCTCTTTGAGTACGGTTGCTGGAGCGCTAGGGTTTTAAAGGCGATTGTTCCGTTTCACTGTCAGTTCCAGAAGGATATATAGTGTACCCCGAAGCTAATTCGTAAATTCGTAGTTAAAAGCGGTCAAAGTCTTCCGCTAGTAGTGTCTGTAGCTGTCAGCACCAAGCTTCGGTGTGAAATGCGTTGCCAGTTATATGGAACAGGGAATGAGATCCATAAGATGGCTGCGTTCGTTCACGTTTGTCTGATACTAAGTATCAGTGCCGAATACTAATTACAGCTCTATAAAATACACTGAAGTGCCACAGAACCTTGTATAAGCATGCGTATTTAAATACAGAGATATGTAAAGAGGCAGAATACGGCGCTGCGGTCGGCAATGCATATATGAGACAACAAATGTCTGGCGCAGTTGTTAGATCGGTTACTGCTGCTACAATGGCAAGTTCTCAAGATTTAATTAAGGTAAAACGGAGTATTATAATCGGCTCATGAGCGATGGGACACAGCATCTCCTAACTAGCGATGAAGTGAGGATTTTCCTGTAACAGCATTATACGAATGTACTGTGAAAATCAGGAATCTGGTAAAACATCAAATCTCCAAAATCGTTGCGGCGGGAAAAAGATTTTGCAAGAATGGGACCAACGACGACAGAAGGTAATCGTTCAACATGACAGAAGTGTAACCCTTCCGAAAATTTCTGCAGTTTTCAATGGTGGGCTATCAACAAGTGTCAGCTTGTGGACCATTCAACAAAACATCATCGATTTGGGCTTTCGGAGCCGAAGGCACACTCGTGTACCTTTGATTAATGCACGCCTCGCCTGGGCCCGTCAACACCGACATTGGACTGTTGATGACTGGAATCATGTTGCCTGGTTGGACAAGTCTCGTTTCAAATCGTATCGAACGAATGGTCGTGCACGGGTATGGTGACAACTTCATGAATCCATGGGCCAGCATCTCAGCAGGTGATTGTTCAAGCTGGTGGAGGCTTTGTAACGATGTGTAAAGTTGGAGCGATATGGGACCCCTGTTATATCTAGATACGACTCTGACAGCTGCCTCGTACTTAAGTATCGTGGCGGATCACCTGCATCCATTGATGTCCTTTGTGCATTCCGGCGTACTTGGCCAATTCCAACAGGTTAATGTGACACCCCGCATCTTCACAATTGCTAAAGAGTGGCCTCAGGAACACTCTTCTGAGTTTAAACACCTCCGCTGGGCATCAAACTCCCCATATGTGAACATTACTGACTATATCTGGGGTGCCTTGCAACGTGCTGTTCAGAAGAAATCTCCACCCACTCTTGCTCTTACGGATTTATGGACAGCCTCGTAGGATTCACGGTGTCAGTCCCATGCAGCAGTACTTCAGACGTTAGTTGAATCCATGCCACGTCGTGTTACGGCACTTTGAGTGCTCGCGGTGGCCCCAAACGATATTAGGGAGGTGTACCCGTTTCTTTGGCTCTTCAGAGTATTATGCTATATGAGAGTTAGTACGCATGTAGAACAATAGATGTTTTTGAATGTATGTGATTATTTAAAACTGTGAAATTAACCCTTTCAAAGTAGCGAGAATGACTTCATTTTTTAGCCTGGGAGCGCTGATATATGGACAAGTGCAATGTACTGGTAGGTTACGAGTATCAGGCTTGAGACTATTTTGTAGATTTTAATGAAAGTTAACCTGAAGCCCCTAAACCTCTAAAATGGTATAGTAACATTTTTCCAGCAGTGTCTATGTACTGCAACTATGACAGATTTCTAATAAACTTTTCATGAAATAAAATGATTGTAGATCCTGTATCAGCAGAATGATGAAACTGCACAACCATTAACTACGTTTGCCCTGGGGCAAAGGCCCGTCGCTACTACTCACTCACTCTCCAGTGTGCCTAGCATGTTACACTTCTTATAGACAACAGTATCTTCGGCTAGTAGCCTCATTCAACTTTCTAAATTACCCTCGAATTCATATGTGTTATTTGTTCACTAAATCCATTGCAAACGATGTCGAATGCCTCTCGAAACTCATGCAACATAGCACAAACTTAGGCTCGTTTGCCAAGGCGCTCTAAATCCCATACATGAACAGAACACGCTAATTTTCGCCTCTCTTTGCGGAATCAGTTTCGATTCTTATAGAGCAAGTTCTCGTTCGACAAAAGCGTTATAATGTGTGCGCTTAGACCATGATGCATACCCGAAAATTTCTTGGTCATCAAATGCAGGATGTCCTTACTCGAACTCAAGATGCGAAAAGTGTCACACGGATTGTGAGAGAATCTACAGTGATTGGATACTGGGAAATTATCAAGCCGCAATTTGGAGCACTTTTGAAAAACCAAGCAATGCTGGCAGTATCTGACACACAGCTCTATTCTAAGTAGGGGAGCGTCACATTCAACAAATATTGAAATTTACGACCGTTCTCGATTTATTACAGATCTGTTCATGAGGCTCATTATTAATTTTAACGCTTTTAGTCCTTCGCAAATTCATTACTTTTTACTGTAATTTATCTACATTACGTAACAGTTACTAGATGTGTTCAAAAATGGTTCAAACGGCTCCGAGCACTATGGGACTTAACTGATGGGTTCATCAGCCCCCAAGAACTTAGAACTACTTAAACCTAACTAACCTAAGGACATCACACACATCCATACCCGAGGACAGGATTCGAACCTGCGACCGTAGTGGTCGCGCGGTTCCTGACTGTAGCGCCTAGAACCGCTCGGCCACTCCGGCCGGCTACTATATCTGTTCTTCCGAAACATTCGTCCAATATAAAATTAAATATTTCACATAATCTTGCTGTATTAAAATTGTCTATGATCCCGTTTCTAGCATCTGCAAAAAAAATGGTTAAAATGGCTCTGAGCACTATGGGACTTAACTGGTATGGTCATCAGTCCCCTAGAACTTAGAACTACTTAAATCTAACTAACCTAAAGACATCACACACATCCATGCCCGAGGCAGGATGCGAACCTGCGACCATAACGGTCGCGCGGTTCCAGACTGTAGCGCCTAAAACCGCTCGGTCACTCCGGTCGGCTGGCATCTGCAACCTTACTTTTTGCAAACAGTGGTCTTACGGAGAAAAGATTTATCCACTGTTTAGGATAAGAGTCGTTCTGCCCGTAGCAGAGTATGTGCAGCCTCCACTCCAGAGTGAAATAATCATTCCGTAAATAATTTGCTGTACACCTCCTGACTTTCTGGAGTTTGCATTGTGACTCCTTACAACGCAGGAGAACTTTACATTAATAGTCGTAGAAGACTGAAAATATTTATGTTTACGGATACAGTGTTTAGTTTTGGTCATTTTGTTTCCGCAAAACTGAAATGGAGTCGTAATTAGTTAGGCCTCAATGTGGCAAAAAGAGCGTGAAATCCCATGAGTGTGGTCCAGAAGTGAGGATAGAGAGTTGGTTCCTGTCGGTATTAGCACTTGGTGCCAACGGAGGTGGCCGCCATTTTTAATGCGGCGTCCCTAATTAGCCCCGTGACAAGTGGCTGGCTGCAGGCTGCCGGCTGGCGCTGCCGCACGAAGGACTTCTTCCCGCGCTGTTCCGTGGTCCTCCTTATCTCGGGGATAAATAACGCCCTTTGCTGCCGCCGCCGCCACCGCAGGGCGCCAGCAGTCGCAAGACCCATTACGCTCTAATGCACTTCCAGTAATGGCCCTTCTCACAAGGACTGCACCGATATTAACACAAGTGCTGCCATCCGTGGCAGTGCCGACGCCGTACCGACACGTTATTCCTTATGGGTCCTCAGAGTCTTCCGCAGTGGCATGCTTCAATTAAACGTTCTAGGTTTACAAACCACCTCATTTCGTATAAAGCACTTGAGCTTTCGGTACCTGTCTCCGTCATCGTCTTCAAGAGTGGAATTCACTGACGCCTATTTACGAGGGCTATACACAAAGTACATTACGTTTTCGTTTGTGTCCCTTAGGGGCGGGGCTAGCGCGGCCATCTTGGTTTCATGGCATTCCGCCGCTCAGTCGCCATCCTGCCGTGCTAGTGAGAGGTTCGTGCTGTACTCCGTTGAGTTATAGCGACAGTTTGAAATGTCAGCGTTAACTGAAAATGCCGCGAAGTGTGAAGTGCTTGCTGTAATAAGGTTTCTGACTGCAAAAAACTGTACACCGATAGAAATCTATCGGCAGCTTTGTAAAGTGTACGGGGACAACATAATCACTGAAGGTGGAGTGCGTCAATGGGTCATAAAATTTAAAAATGGCCGAACTAACGTTCACAACGAAGAGCGAAGTGGAAGACCCAGCATAGTGACTGCCGAACTTGTCGAAAAAGTCGATGCCGCGGTCCCTGAAAACCGTAATTTCACAATAACGGAACTCTCTATGAGTTTTCCACAAATTTCACGAAGTTTGTTGCACGAAATCATTACCGAAAAGCTTGGTTACCACAAGTTTTGTGCAAGATGGATACCAAAAATCTTGACAGAGACTCAAAAAAATCAGCGAATGGCTGCAGCGTTAACGTTTTTGGACGCTTACGAGAAAGATGGCGACTCATTACTCGATCGCATTGTTACTGGTGACGAAACATGGGTTAAGCATGTGAACTGCGAGACAAAATTGGAGTCAATGCAGTGGGGGCACACAAATCCCCCCCAAAAACCCAAGAAATGCATGCAGACAATGTCGGCAAGGAAGATGATGGCGATTGTTTTTTGGGACAGAAAAGGTGTGATTTTTGTGGATTTCCTGGAAAGAGGCGCTACAATAAACTCTCAAAGGTATTGCCAAACTCTGCACAACCTCGAAGAGCAATACAAAACAAGCGCAGGGGAAAGTTGGGCTCAAAGATCTTGCTGATTCACGACAACGCCCGGGCCCACACGGCAAATGCCACTCGTGAAGTTCTCGAATCTTTTAAGTGGGAGTTGTTTCCTCATCCGCCGTACAGTCCCGACCTGGCACCTAACGACTTCCACTTATTCCCAGCAATGCAAGTGGTTGGCTATGCAGCGTTTTGATGACGACGCACAGCTTCAAGAAGAGGTAACCACGTGTTAGAAGGCGCAGGCGGCTGAATTTTACGACGAAGGAATTTCCAGGCTCGTCCATCGCTACGATAAGTGCCTTAATATAAATGGCAACTATGTAGAAAAGTAGCGTTGAAGTGTGTCTTTCATCTGTATATACTAAAAAAAATTCCAATAATTTATTTATTTTTAATTCCAAAACGTAATGTACTTTGTGGATAGCCCTCGTATTTACTCATTCTGGCACAATATTGGTATATTTCTTACAAACTCAGTCACCAAAAGTACTAACAAATGCACAGAAATCAGTCCCAAAACTTATTATCAGCTCATTGGTGCTACATTTTAAACGTCTATATATGTCACCTCTTACTTAATATTTCTCTCAGTTCTGTTGACAGAAATTCGGTAAATCCTGTTTTAGCTTCTTCATCCATAAACCGATGAGCCCAAATATTATGAGACCCTGCTTAATAGATTATTGTTCCATTTCTGGAACACAACACAGCGGAGATTCTACCTGCAGTGCCTTCTTTGGTAGATCACTGGAACTACACTCCTGGAAATTGAAATAAGAACACCGTGAATTCATTGTCCCAGAAAGGGGACACTTTATTGACACATTCCTGGGGTCAGATACATCACATGATCACACTGACAGAACCACAGGCACATAGACACAGGCAACAGAGCATGCACAATGTCGGCACTAGTACAGTGTATATCCACCTTTCGCAGCAATGCAGGCTGCTATTCTCCCATGGAGACGATCGTAGAGATGCTGGATGTAGTCCTGTGGAACGGCTTGCCATGCCATTTCCACCTGGCGCCTCAGTTGGACCAGCGTTCGTGCTGGACGTGCAGACCGCGTGAGACGACGCTTCATTCAGTCCCAAACATGCTCAATGGGGGACAGATCCGGAGATCTTGCTGGCCAGGGTAGTTGACTTACACCTTCTAGAGCACGTTGGGTGGCACGGGATACATGCGGACGTGCATTGTCCTGTTGGAACAGCAAGTTCCCTTGCCGGTCTATGAATGGTAGAACGATGGGTTCGATGACGGTTTGGATGTACCGTGCACTATTCAGTGTCCCCTCGACGATCACCAGTGGTGTACGGCCAGTGTAGGAGATCGCTCCCCACACCATGATGCCGGGTGTTGGCCCTGTGTGCCTCGGTCGTATGCAGTGCTGATTGTGGCGCTCACCTGCACGGCGTCAAACACGCATACGACCATCATTGGCACCAAGGCAGAAGCGACTCTCATCGCTGAAGACGACACGTCTCCATTCGTCCCTCCATTCACGCCTGTCGCGACACCACTGGAGGCGGGCTGCACGATGTTGGGGCGTGAGCGGAAGACGGCCTAACGGTGTGCGGGACCGTAGCCCAGCTTCATGGAGACGGTTGCGAATGGTCCTCGCCGATACCCCAGGAGCAACAGTGTCCCTAATTTGCTGGGAAGTGGCGGTGCGGTCCCCTACGGCACTGCGTAGGATCCTACGGTCTTGGCGTGCATCCGTGCGTCGCTGCGGTCCGGTCCCAGGTCGACGGGCACGTGCACCTTCCGCCGACCACTGGCGACAACATCGATGTACTGTGGAGACCTCACGCCCCACGTGTTGAGCAATTCGGCGGTACGTCCACCCGGCCTTCCGCATGCCCACTATACGCCCTCGCTCAAAGTCCGTCAACTGCACATACGGTTCACGTCCACGCTGACGCGGCGTGCTACCAATGTTAAAGACTGCGATGGAGCTGCGCATGCCACGGCAAACTGGCTGACACTGACGGCGGCGGTGCACAAATGCTGCGCAACTAGCGCCATTCGACGGCCAACACCGCGGTTCCTGGTGTGTCCGCTGTGCCGTGCGTGTGATCATTGCTTGTACAGCCCTCTCGCAGTGTCCGGAGCAAGTATGGTGGGTCTGACACACCGGTGTCAATGTGTTCTTTTTTCTATTTCCAGGAGTGTACATTACAATTGACACTTGACGCATTGTAGCTTGTTTCTTCCAATCAGAGCGCTCTACGTCACGCTAAACCCTTCGACGTTGCCCAACTGCATTCTCAGTTCACTTCCAGTTCCTTTTTCGACTTTCTTTCTTGATGTGTTTGGATCTATCATCCTTGGTCTGGCTCCATTATTTCGTATTTCATCACACGTGATAACCACACCAACAACAACACGCGGATACGCGCACGCAAACACACAGGGCACACACCCATACGACAATACTATCGCAATACAGACGTTTCATACACAACACAAACCGAACGCTACTGGATCCTTCCACATAAAACTTTATTCAGTGTCGTTTATACAGTTATTATAATCATACCTCAGCTTAGCCAACGGCTTTGCAGCAATGGTGACACCGGTTCCCGTCAAATCACCAAAGTTAAGCGCCTTCGGGCTGGGATAGGGCTTGGATAGGTGACCATCCGGTGTGCCGAGCGCTGTTGGCAACGGGGGTGCACTCAGCCCTTGTGAGGCAAATTGAGGAGCTACTAGATTGAGAAGTAGTGTCTCCAGTCTCGGAAACTGACATACGGTCGGTAGAGCGGTGTGCCCTTCCACATCCGCATCCGGTGACGCCTGTGGGCTGAGGGTGACACGGTGGCCGGTCGGTACCGCTGGGTCTTCCAGGGCCTGTGGACGCAGTTTACGTTTCTTGTTTACGAGGTCAGCTTACATTAGATAACCTTCGTAGGCATTACATAAAGCCGATATTGGAAGGTTGTCAATTGATCGTTGCGAATGGGACACTTGAGTAACAAATGCAAAAGCATTTAGCAGTATAATGCCACAGAGTACAGGTTAGTAGATACATCTAATATTGAGAGGTCCGAGTGTTCAAATCTCGTGAATTGGCATTACTTAGTTTCTTTTCCTAAATTTAATCAAAATATTTTATCATTTGTACTCATTTATTTGGTTTAAATGTCTTTTGTTTCTAATACATCACCACTTCCTTTAATACTTGCACTGACTTTTGTAACTTTCAGTTATTTTTCTTGCTATCATTGTCTTTTGTTTGGAATCTGCTTGTTTGGTCATTACTAGCAACTGCGGGCCAGTCAAGACTGCCCGTCTGTTGGTAACACGGCATCCCGAGAACCCAGCGTGAGGTAGCTAATGAAGGTGAGCAGTTACAATTTGCTTTTACCGCTAAAACTTAAATGTTGCTTCAGAAGGCGCTACACAAACAAACGCCTTATTAAATTTTCCTGTCTAGACTTTGCTCAATCGAGATTTTCGTTCAACTGCTGACAGTTGATCGCCTATCCTCAGCTATACTGGACATCGCTATTTTGTGGTTAGGTTAGGACATGAGTTAATTCCAGTGTTGCAAAACCTCTCATTCGCCGCGTTTCAGCCATTGGTCACTCAAAGTCAGCTGTCAACAGAGCACCTTCCAATTCGGTCATACCTCACGGCGCCGCTACGAGCACTGCTCCCCATTACACATTAACAACATTTGTTAAGTGACATGCCTTGTACGTGTGTCACCTAACCGAGCGGTAGCCGGCAGCAAATGTTGCAACACTGTAGCGGCAAGTGACACGCATCAACTATCAAGTAATTGTAATCGGATTGTAGCACACTTTCTATGGAAGCCGAGGTGAATATCTCTCACAACGCAATACTGTTTCCGTCAGACTATACCCGTAGCGGGGGTACAATATTCGAGCATCCGTTTGCTTGGATGACACAATCGGGAGAAAGAAAATGATCCTGGTACAACAAGAATGTGATTTACCCGATCATGTGACAGGTTCAAACCATTTATGGCCTAACCTCGATGAAACCGTGCCCACTGAAATCGTAAATGACGATGTCGTTCGTCAACACGGGAACACGTAGGGATCCCATGTTCAACAGCATGCCTTCAACTGTGTGAGCCGAAACATTTTGCGCGTGCACCATAGCTGTGCTCTGTAGTCAGATCTGCCACTGATCACTGACAATCTTGCTTTACGGAGCTAGCAAGCTTCTGTTCTCCACGTTTTGTGATGTGGTGTGGACGTCCAACAACATGTCGCTGAGTCGTGATTTCATCGCCCATCAACTACTTTCCATAGATTCTGAAGAAAGTAACATGTCATTTCTATAGCCACCTGGATTTGCCGTGTTCGAGAGACCCTCATTTACGTCCCGTATCGTCCCCAGAATGATTCCCCATACGTCTCTGCCAGCTTATACCCTTCCTGTCCTAATACTTTCGTGGCTATATTAATAAAAAGTAGAGAAAAGTTGTATAAAATATTCTCGGACTTCTCGCCGAGTCAGTTCGGTGTAAAACATCTAGCTTCCGACGGTTACCTCTATCGTCTTCATCAGGAGCAACTGACTGTCCAAACTGCTGCTGCGGTAGCCTTATAAAACCCAAAGACGGCTTCTGATTGGTCGTAATTACTTCATGCTGTCGCAGATGGTGTCAGTGTCTTCGCTGGTGGCGCCATCGCTCCCTCTGCTGGGTAAACATTGGGACCAATATCTGTGGCTCTTCTCTGCATCGACAGCTCGCTTTTATGCACCGCTAAGGTTCAAATGGTTCAAATGGCTCTGAGCACTATGGGACTCAACTGCTGAGGTCATTAGTCCCCTAGAACTTAGAACTAGTTAAACCTAACTAACCTAAGGACATCACAAACATCCATGCCCGAGGCAGGATTCGAACCTGCGACCGTAGCGGTCTTGCGGTTCCAGACTGCAGCGCCTTTAACCGCACGGCCACTTCGGCCGGCTGCACCGCTAAGATAATATCCGCTGTCACAGTTGAAGATTTTCTCGCATGTTATTTCTGCCGCCTCTTTTATTACAGAATCCCAGTATCTAGGAGCCTGTGAAACAGTATTTCGTGCTTGTTTGTGAGGCAGTGCTCAGCAACTGCAGATGTCTCCAGTTCTCAATTTTGATGCCTGCATAGCGGTCAGAAACAATGCGGATGGGGTAACTGATGTAATTGTTACCTCACTCACAAGGGATATCGTAAATCCCAGGGATCCTCAAGTCGATTTATGATCAATTATCCTTACATACATAGCCTTTTCAACAACTTTTGCAAACACTGGTGGCATAGAAATAGGTCTAAAATTATCTACATTATCTCTTTCTCCCTTTTTATAAAGCGGCTTGACTATTGAATACTTCAGGAAACTGACCATTCCTAAAGGAAAAATTACAAATATGCCTAAATACAGGGCTAAAATGTGCAGCACAGTACTTTAATATTCTGCTAGAAACTCCATCATAATCATGAGGGTCCTTAGTCTTCAGTGATTTAATTATTGACTCAATCTCCCTCTTGTCTGTATCACAGAGGTGTATTTCAGACATCAATCTCGGAAAGGCATTTGCCAAGAAAGTTATATGATTTCCTGTAGAAAATAAATTTTTATTTAATTCACCGGCAATGTTCAGAAAATGATTGTTAAGTACTGTACATGTATCTGATTTATCAGTAACGGAAATATTTTTACTGCGAACTGACTTTATATCGTCGACCTTGTGCTGCTGACCAGGCACTTCCTTCACAACTGACCCTATGGTTTTAATTTTATCCTGTGAATTACCTTTTCTACTTGCGTACCGCATACTCTTTGCTCTCCTAATAACATTTTAAGCACCTTTCAATACTGTTTGTAATGGACTACTGTAGGTTGATTGTGACTACTTCTAACATTTTGATATAATTCCCGCTTTATTCTACTTGATATCCTTATCCCACTAGTCAGCCACCCTAGCTGTCCATTACTGCTAGTATCCCATTTAGAATGTTGTAATGGAAAGCAACTCTCAAAGAGCATTAGAAATGTATTATGGAAAGCATTGTAGTTATCATCTGTATTATCAGCACTATAGACATCTATCCACTCTTGTTCCTTGACATGTTTTAAAAAACTCTCTATTGCTGTTGGATTAACTTTCCTACGTAATTTGTAATTGAATGTGACACTGGTTTGAGTACAAAAGCCTTTTAGTGTTAAAATATGTGCATCATGGTCTGAAAGGCCATTCACGCTTTTACTAACAGAATGCCCATCTAGTAATGAAGAATGAATAAAAATATTGTCTATGACTGTGCTACTATTCCCCTGCACCCCAGTTGGAAAAGAAAACAGTTTGCATCAGATCACATGAATTTAGGAGATCTACCAACTTTTTCTTGCACAATCATATACAAAATTAAGATTGAAGTCACCACATATAACAATGCAAGGATAATCAAAATAATAAATGATATACATACCTCAGACAACGCTGGAAAGGTCATGTTGTTTGCTGATGACACTAGTGTACTGGTAAGTGATTTTAAGGAATTTCTCTCCATCACTACTGGTAAAGTCCTTAAGTATTTGCATTCATGGTTCAGTGTCAACTGGCTAACCCTAAATGTGAGGAAATTAGCTACATACTGTTTGGGAAGAAGAGTCGAAAACTTAGATCTGCATTTGATACTGGACGGAAGTGAGTTAGAAGGGATATCAAGTGTGGTATCGATAGCTACGATGCCACGGCGTAGGTAAAAGATCTTAGGTTGGCACTACGACTACGACACCGACGACAGCACCCTCTAGCCGGAGCTGTGCAGCTATATGAGCCCCGCTCCAGATTCTACCCTTTTGATTCCAAGTAGACGACCAAGCAACATTGTTTCAATTTCATAGTGGGCGAGCAACTACAGAATTTGCCCTTGTACCTTCTAGCCGGTGTTTGATTGATGTACGGCTTCGCACCTAAGTGCTCTTCAGTGCAAAGTTACGTATGTCAGTGACTAATATTCTCTATTAAATGTTCTGTTAAGTAAAAGCAGTATCGAGGTTTTTAACTCACCTGCTCCTAATCGCTTCCTAAATTCGGCCTACCCTTCAGTTTACACGAGCAGACCCACGAGCCACCGCCCAGGCGGGATTCACAATGAAGCACAAAACTTTTAGGAATGCATATTTACCAATAGTTAAACTGTAAAGACCTTGTAACCCAGGAAATTCGACCTGAGTGTTTTGTTCTGAGTATTATTTCTAAAGTTTGCTCCCCAGATATTGCATGTATGACTTATTTTCGTTACTTCCAGTCCTTTGTAGTTAACAGAATAATTTTCTGAGGTAAAATTAGTAGTTGCTAAACTGAAGTTTTACATTACAGAAGAGAGCTATTCGGATCTTTTCACATAGTTCGCCTACGGCTCACTGCAAGCTTGTGTTTAAAGACTTACGTTTGCTTACTATACCCTCCTTGCACATATACAAATGTATGATGATGATGACCACAACTAGATTTGGTGACCTGCTAACCAACTAAGATTATCACAGTTATAATATTCGCAACTGTGGCTTCCTCCATACGGAACTAACTAAAACAAACCGCACTCAAAGACACGTGAGCAACTGTGATGCCGTTCTCTGTAACGTGCTGCCAACATACATAAAGAGGTTGGAGATGTAAACAGCTTTTAGATCAAACTTGTTTCTTGTTGAGAAGTGTTTCTACATTGGAAATGATTTTGCTAGCTTGTAGAACTATTGGGCCTCCTATTATTGTTCAGTTCTTTTGATTCTATTAACCTATTAACTAATGTACCATCAATGCTGTGTTTGTCTTTGCAAAGAATGTTCCTGCTGCTGGTCTTCAGCTTCCTCTGTTTCATACACAATATGACACATCTCTGCTGAGGAAGGATCTAGCGCTAACCTAATTGTGATGGTTTTAGGGTCGTGCTTCATACCTTTTAGCAGCACTATATAACGAGCTGTTCCCTTTTATTCTTTGAGAAGTGTTTTAAATAACTTTCATGTATTTTTCCGAATCATTCATTGTCTTACTGTGCAGTTTGTAATTTTATGCAGTTCCGAGTAATTTGTTCATGTATTTTTACTTTTTCAGCAATGTTTCTGTTTTCAGAATTTCTTTTCTTTTATTTACTTGTGATGCGTGATTTTCTCACAGTGCGAACAATGTATTTTCTTCTTCCCCTGCCTATCACGTACAGAGCGAAGAGCCACACCAATCTTAATGTACCGCCTTGAATTCGGGAGGACTGGGGTTTGTACCCCGTCCGGCCATGCTGACTTAGGTTTTCCGTGGTTTCTTCTTCACGCTAAAGCGAATGCTGGGATGGTTTGTTTGATTAATCCATGGCCGATTTTCTGCCCTATCTTCAGGTTATCCCACTCTGTTTTGTAAATGTTTTATGGGTATATATTATATGTGTTTGTTTCTGATGGATCGATTTCTATTTTACCAAATGGTCTGTGAACGAATAAATAAAAAATCAAAATAAATGAAGTACTATGTACCCTTCACTGTGACCGCTAAAGTACCGTAATCATACGGTGAGCCCTTCTTCTGAAGGGGAGGAATATACACAGCCTGACAAAAAAGGTGACTCACTCACGAAATAAAACTTCACGGGTTGAGAGTTTATGTGATATTATTTCAGTGATTATAAAATCGAGTAAGATCTATAGAAAGTATGGAGCCACATATGAGTACGACTTTGCACTCTGGCCTCGGTGCATGCACTGATACGGATGGGAAGGTGTCATGATATCGCTGTATCCCCTCCTGAGGCAAGCTGAGCCACAACTGTTGTAGCTGGTTCTCGACGTCCTGGGTGCAGGCACTAATATCAGTTCACGTCTGATCTTGTCTCGTACGTATTCTATCGTGGACAAATCTGGGAAGTTTGCCATCCGTGGAAATACCGCAAGATTTCACTGCCAATTCATAGAGACACATGCTGTGTTTGGTCGAGCATTTTCCTGTTGAAAAAGGGAACCACGATACTGTAGCATCAGAGGTAACAAATAATGTTGTATCGTTTTGCTGTCAGAGTTTCTCAGTCATTACCAGCTGTGAACTGAAAGCAGGATATCCTTGACGTACCATTGTCCGTTCACAGCTCCCTCAGTCACCACTAACCATGCCTTTTAGTCATTCCCTATTATTGGTACACCATAACGGCAGGATTTACACCTCTGAGTCCCTTCAGAACATCGAGGGAACTGCACCTCCACTCAGGTCGCCACCACACTCGCCGATGACGGTCACGCGGTGAGCGCAGAACAGCGATTCGCAGCTGTCCACAGTATGATGCCTTTTATCGGCACTCGATGCTTCCCGATCAAAGAACTACTCCAAAAACAGCCGTTTGTGTGGGATGACACACACAAACACACGCAGAATGTTGTAAGGAGCCCATTACTGGCTCTGTGATGGCAGACGTTGATCTGGAGAGACTGTGATGTGCTTGATGCACAATACGGCGACCCTTCCTTGTGGTCGTGGGACTTGGTCAACCGGAGCCTTGACGAGGTATATACCTACCCTTACGTTCCCATGAACCCCAACATCGGACCACTGTCACACCCAATTGCGTCACAAATCTGGTTAATGCACATTTCGACTGACCGACCAAAAGGAGGCCCGCAATGACACCTCTTTCAAATTCGGTCAGGTGCTGATAGAATAACAAGACATCTATGTGTCCTTCAATACGATCATTCAATATCGACGCTGTTCACTCCCTTCATATACCCTACCAGTCTTCGGCGAAATGAATTGAAATGAAATGATCATACCGCATTATTGGCCGGGAGACACCGTCGGTTTATTAGGCTACCAAGTCTTTTCATTCGACGCCAATTCAGCAACTTATACGACGATGAATATGAGATCGCAATAACACAAACAGTCGATCCTTAAGCGATTTCCGACCCAACCGAGGATCGAGCCTGGGTCTGCACGAGCTAGAGGACACTTAGAGCTAGACTACGAACTGCGGACATAGGCGTGATATTAACACTAAACATAAACAATAACAATGCACTCGGGTGACCGTTATCCGTTTTACAGAGAATCACAACTCTAGTCATTTACACATCCGCCAATGGCGCAAATGGTGTATATCCGGACACCCGGCTGAAAATGATTTACAAGTTCTTGAATCCCTCCTTCGGTAATGATGGTATTCACTATGTTATTGGCCCACCCTTAGCCTTGATAACACCTTCCACTCTCACAGGCATACGTTGAGTCAGGTGCTTGAAGGTTTCTTGGGGAGAGGCAGCCCATTGTTCACGGAGTGCTGCACTGAGGAGAGATATCGATGTCGGTCGGTAAGGCCTGGCTTGGAGTCAGCGTTCCAAAACATCCCAAAGGTGTTTTATAGGATTTAGGTCAGGACTCAATTTAGACCTGTGCCGTAATACTAGCACTCAAAACAACACGGGGTGCAAGCCCCCTCCATGAAAAACACGACCACACCATAACACCACCGCCTTAGAATTTTACTGTTGGCACTACACATGCTGGCAGATGACATTCGCCAAACCCACACCCTGCCATCGGATCGCCACATTGTGAATCGTGATTCATCAGCCCACACAACGGTTTTACACTGTTCAGTCGTCCAATGTTTACGCTCCCTACACCAAGCGAGGCTTCGTTTGGCATTTACTTGCGTGATCTGTGGCTTATGAGGAGCCGCTCGAGCGCAAAATCCAAGTTTTCTCACCTCCCGCGTAACTGTCACAGTACTTGCAGTGGATCCCGATGCAGTTTAATTATGTCTGCATACTACACATTACGAGCCTCTTCAACTGTCGGCGGTCTCTGTCAGTCAACAGACGAGATCGACCTGTACGCTTCTGTGCTGCACGTGTCCCTTCACGTTTCTACTTCACTATCACATCGAAAACAATTGACCTACGAGTGTGTAAATCTCGCATACAGACAATGACATAAGCGACAGCCAATCACCTGAGCACGTTCGAAATCCGTGAGTTCCGCGGAGAGCCCCATTCTGCTCTGATGTCTAATGACTACTGAGGTCGCTGATATGAAGTACCTGGCAGTAGGTGGCAGCACAATGCACCTAATATCAAAAACGTATGTTTTTTGGCGTGCCTGGATATTTTTGATCACGTAGTGTATGTACGAAGATACAGTGTGACAATTACTGAACTGAAAGCAAAACATAAATTACTTACAAACTACGGCGTGCACACACTATATTCTATATGATTTAGGTTATGACATGTTCGATATGCCTGCCATCTTTGGCGATGATGTGGCGGAGACGAATTTCTGCATGACCCGCCGAAATGTCAGAACATCGATGCTATTGATGACCTCCTGAATGGCTACTTTCAGCTCAGCACCGGTTTTGGGGTTATTGCTGTACACCTTGTCTTTAATATGACCCTACAAAAAGGAGTCGCATGTGTTCAGATCCGGAGAATATGGCGGCCAATCGAGTCTCATGCCAGTGGCCTCTGGGTTCCCCGAAGCCAGAATGCGGTCCCTAAAGTGCTCCTCCAGGGCATCACTCTCTTATTTCGATGTGGTCGAGCTCAGTCTTACATGAATCATGTATTATCGAAATTAGGGTCACTTTGGATAATGAGGATGTAATCATCCTCCAAAACCATCACGTACCGTTCGGTAGTCACCGTGCCATCAAGGAACATCGCACTGATAATTTCGTGACTGGACACTGCACATCATATAATCACCCGTTGAGGATAAAAGACTTCTCGACCGCGAAATCCGCATTATCAGTCCCCCAAATGCGCCAGTGTTGCTTATTGACGAACCCATCCAAATGAAAGTGAGTCTCTTCGCTAAACCAAACCACACAGCACATTATAACTCTCATCATGCCAGCGGCCGACCGTGAAGTTTGAACGTCCTAACACAAACCGGTCAGAGGTTATGACGATTTTATTTCACGTAGTTCAATAATTTTCACACTGTACATTAACAACTGACACTATGTTCTGATTGCTTCACTTTTTTTTCTTTTGGTGTATATGGCTGCTTTATTAAGCAGGGTATGTACCTCCTTGTCCTGTGTACACAACGATGTCCGATTGTCGGTAATTGCTAGCGCATTTGACATAAACGCTTCACGCAGCGAATGTAAAGTATTTAAATGAAATGTGCTCGCAAACACCGACAATCAGAGATACTTGAGTATAGGACAATGACGTACAATTAAAAGGGACACGTCTATGATATAACATATCAAAACACCGTATGTGGAAACAAAGAGCAATTTAAACTTACGAAACTAGGCCTCCGAAAAATTGTTACTTATTTAACGATAACCGAATAATAAGAATACTGTAATATAGTGATACATCTGGAAACATTAGCGCTTGAATATACAAATTATGCAGTTGTGCTGAACCGCCGATTCGGAGGGCATCTTTCCTTGCTGAGAAACAATCTTCCAGAGTATTAAGAATGGCTAAGCTATCAATAACCTTTGATGACTTTCTGACAGACCAACTTGTGTGAAAAGGATCACGTTGTCCCGTTGACAGTTGGAGACACTGCTGACAATGCTGTTCGACCTATACACATGGCTGGACCGAGAGATTACTTTAGTAAGAAGGAATAAATAGGCTTCTGATGAAACATACCATGTACAAAATTCAAAATTTCTATTCGGACTGACTTGATACGGAATTTATACATGTCGGTCAGAGTTGTAAGTTTATTAGTAATCAATGCTCCACTTCGCTTGCTTGGTGATGAGGCATCTGTTGAAATGTTAGTGCACGTCAGCTCGAGTTGTATTAGTTCAAATGCATCAGCCAAAATGATTTCACAATAAATTTCAATTAACGTTCAAAAATGAAACCAGTGTTTCACAGCACTGACTGAAACTCACAAACTGCGACTGAAATTTTGTACTCAATTTTTGTCCGTTTTTATTGAAACTCTCTCTATCTCTATCTCTCTCTCTCTGTCACTCACTCACTCACACACGTACACATACAGACATTGAATTTTTTTCTCCATTCTGTCTGAACTAGGAAAGTGTCTGTTCGTTTCAGTTCATCAATCCGTCTCAGTGCATCTGTAGTAGCTTAAAGCTGACTGTTGAAACTTTATAGACGCCACTCTATTTGTATTGTTAGATCACAACGACACTTTTACTTCCGTTGAAGCCTAGTGCTGGTGCAAGTGAGACCTCGGAGCTTCCACTTAGATTTGAAGCTTTAAGCAATTACAGCCACTTTTTCTTGCTGTATGTCTTCACCGCATAGTTACATGTCACACAGCTGTATCAGTCTAATCAAAATTGACTCATCATTTGCAATTCTACGCATATTACTAGACACTTACCATCCATTGAGTTGGCGCTGTCGTCAGCACGGTGGATTCGTATTTGCAGGACGAATACTGAAACCTGCGACCGACCAACCAGATTTAAATTTTCCTTCGCTTCTCCGACTCGCTGTAGGAAAATGCCGGCATTGTTCCTTCGAAGGCGCGCAGCCTATTGCCTTCACCACCTCGAACATTCTAAGCTTGTGCTAAGTCTCTGAGCACATTGGTGTCGACATAATATTGAAACCTAATCTTGATTCCTTCTGCACTTCAATATACACATTACATTAAGTGCTTGGACAAGCAGTTACGATCTGCGCATAAACGTCTGAAGTAAGCCGCATGGCACCAATAGGCTAGGGCTAAACATATACAGTGCATTTAATCTGAATACAGTGAATCCGTTCCATATGCAGATCATTCCCCTCCCGCCTATGACTACGACGTATCAAATACACTGTGGTCAAAGGAAATGGAAAGAGGAGGAGCGTAGATACAGGTGAGTCGAAGATGTGATTCTTGCTGAAGTAAATAGTATGAAGTGGGATCAACGGGGCCATCGCTAAATACTGAAGTGAAAGAGCGGAACCCGAGACAACAATCTATTGCAAGATACTCCATGGAAGGGACAGCTCATGACAAAAAACGTAACAGCCAATTCACTCGCTCACTGGAGATGAGTATGTGACGGTCGGCAGAAAGGAAAAGAGCAGCAAATGCTCCTGCTCGCCAGCTCTCGTCCTCTAACTCGGAGCAATTTATACATCGGGGCCGATTAAATGTGCGCCACCCTGTACCACTGAAATAATATTGTAGAAGTTAAAAATCAAATGGCTCTGAGCACTATGGTACTTAACTTCTGAGGTCATCAGTCCCCAGGAACTTAGAACTACTTAAGCTAAGGACATCATACACATCAATGCCCGAGGCAGGATTCGAACCTGCGACCGTAGCGATCGCGCGGCTCCAGACTGTAGCGCCTAGAACCATTCGGCCACCCCGGCCGGCTGTTGAAGTTATCTTATTCTCTTTACCAAATGTGACACCAGACACTCGATTATGGAAAGCAGACTTCACTCGGTTGTAAGTCGGCCTGCCTTCCATAACAGTGAACATGCTCTTTTACCTTTGATAAAAGAAAGACGGAAATTGGCCACTCGTGTGTGCCGTGCCCACTTCCTTTGCATGTGTAATAATAAAAACATCTTTCCTTTTTACAAGTACTACTTCTGATGTTTATCGAAATAGTGAAGTAAGCTGATACGCCGTTATGTTACGTGAAAAGATGTATGTATTACATACCACGTAATTTTATGTAACTTACGTAATTATTAAATACATTTTAATTAACGATCATGGACGTTGAATAGAATACGAGAAGAACCAAAAGTTCAGAGTTCAAAAAAGTTTTGAAACAGATCCAGAATGGGCGTCCGTGGCGAACGAAACGAACATGTCTATACTGAACTAACTATGAGCAGTCGGCAGTGGAACTGCGACGAGTGGCCACGCGAAGAAGGAAGAGTCCGGCCGAGCGAGACCAAGACAGACGGGAACGGGACCGAGGCTGGGACGAAACCGGCCGACGAGTCGTTGCGGGAACGAGACCGACCGTTTCCCGTTCCGGGGAACTATAAGTAGAAAGCCAAGACCGAAGTGATGAAAGACCGTGTCTTAGAATTCGTTCATCGCTAGTTCCGTTCTCCTTGATGAACAGTTCCTTTGTACCCGTTAGTTCACGAACGACTCATCTCTAATCCTAAAACACAGTTCGCAATGCTAAAAAATAAACAGAGTTGCAGAGTAGCACCTCACCGGCCATGTGTGGGGGCACTCAAATAGAAATGGAGTCGCACAGCTACGATTTTACCGCAGAGTCCCATTTAGTTGCGAAAACAATCACCAAAAGACTCTATGCGTGAAAAACGTCAGTCACTATTGTGTTCCACACCGAAAATATCCTAAGTCCAGATTGTTTGCGAAAATCCCTTCCTTCCGTTTTCGCGCACACGCGTAATTCGGCTAAGATCAGCACTTCAGGATCGGCAAAAATTATAACCAAAGTGTCTTGTCCAGTAATACAGGTCCGGCGTCGGCAAAGGTGCGCAGAACTCCCCCCTCCAGGGGCTTTGAGTCAGCTGCATGTAAATATTCTCGACGCGAAATTCCCCAAGCTACCTCACGTAACTGCTTTCCATTGATGATCACTTCTTTGCCCAACTTTTTTCATAGAACGATCTTAATTCTGTTTCAAACATTATATGCGAGCTCAAATTCTTATCAAAAAAGTGTATTCTGCACAAAGCTGTAGCTGCAGCAGTATGCCCAGAATTTATGTTTTAACGTTTTTCTATTATCTTCGCAGATTGCGAAGACAATTATTGCTCATTTGTGTCACTACATAATATTACAGTTCCTTACAAGGCACCGCTTTCCATAAGGATTTTATAACACTAACGTATATGACTCTACCGCTAAACACGCAAATGTTACCCTCTGAGAGGATTTAGAAGATTGACCGCGCGTGTGTCTAATGGACAAATGTATCGGACTATAATTTTGAATTTGGTGAAATTAACAGAAAAACCAAACGGACTTTAACCTTGGGACTTAATGAAAGTGGTAAAATCGTAAGTTAATGAAGACACTGATCGGTCGCGAGCCCAACTAGGCACATTAACTTGAAAATATATGTTCAAGAAAATTTAATATTGGTTATTGAAGCTACTTTCGTTGAAATTTTCCTTTGAACAGCAAACAGGATAAAAATTGAGACAGTGCACTCTGAACTACGTGTAGCAGCAGTTACCAATTACGCACACATCAGTGAATTATAGGAAGTAATTTTACACCAAGCTCATACTGATGCCAGCTACACTCGAGAGCATTACGAAATCAAACACTGAAATGTTACTGCATGAAGTGCAGAACTAAATTTGGACATGAGCGGCTTTTATCTTAACTGACTTGAAAAAAAAATAGACATGAATAATATCATAAATACACTGTTTAAGCTCCTCTACATATATCAGTTTTCCTTAGCAACAGTAATAGTTCTATTTTTTCCTAATATGATGGGGACCCATAAACTAGTACGGTTCCACAAGTCAACGCTCTTTGATTATTACAGTAGAAAAGACAAATTCAAAAAGCTGATCATTCACTTCGCTTGGAGTAGATCATAATTTACTTTGCAAGACAATAAAATACAACACTGTGGTTAGTTAAAAAAAAGGAGCTATTCATGATAGAAATCAAAACCAAACTATTTTGGAAAATGAGCGTAACTTATTTTCCTTTGTATCGCATGTGAAGCTTGTATTTTAGACAATAATATTTACACAATCTTACAGTGAAATACTACAAAACCATATTTTGTAATAAAGCAAGCATACTTTAGCAAAAGCCTATCCAACTTCACTTTTGTGGTTTTGGCTTTAACATTTACTATTCCTTTTACGCTAGATAAAAAATCACTTTTAAACACTTGAATGCAAGAATTGGTCATTTAAATCAGAACACTCAGTTTCAATGGCACTTTGATGAGGACCCTGCATAGGTTCGTGATCAGGATACAAAATATGCTTCTGGAAACGAATTTATCTTTTTGTGATTATTATTGAAATAACACACAAATTAACTGCTCCATACCCATACACATTACTGAATGTGTGAGGTTAGTGAAACAGGGGCGAAGATTGGTGGCAAGCGACGTGGTGGCTAACTGTACTCACAGGTCTTGATGTTCGAAAGGCTCTATAAAATCTCGTCTTGGCGTTGTATTTTCAATACATTAGAGCCATTCCTTTATGCCGCTTTATGCCGAGAATGCCAAATAATAGCCAGATTTACAACGGAGGCAAATCCTTTGTAAAACAGATTCCAATTGCCTCCCTTAGCACCGACAAAGTCGTGATACGGCTAGCCACATACTACGCGCCGTTTACACGGGCCTCTCAGTTATACCGCCGAAACCACCTTTTACATAGCGCCATGCCACTTCCGTTGCAGAGGGAACTTCCCTACAGCTTCTACATGTTACAAATACAAGTTCCCTAAGCATGAACCAGCTTTCAATAAACATTTGCTTTTTTATGAACATACACATATTTTAATAATTTATCATTTTAACATATTATTTTTCTTTTTTCATATATACTTAACAAACTCTAATTTTCATGCCACAGATCAAGGAGTTTAAATAACACAGAATACACATTTCATAACTGCAGATACACAGTTAATTAATATAAGCCTACCTTTAATCGATGTAAGTGTTACAATCTGAAGCGCTCT
The DNA here is from genome assembly GCF_021461395.2 of Schistocerca americana. Classification (NCBI taxonomy): domain Eukaryota; kingdom Metazoa; phylum Arthropoda; class Insecta; order Orthoptera; family Acrididae; genus Schistocerca; species Schistocerca americana. Next base: position 336,319,996 of record NC_060119.1, on the reverse strand, counting down.
TTCTGATGCGCTGGTCAAAATTTATGTATATATACAGATATGGGCACAACATGGAAAAACTGTTAATGAAAAAGACAACATATCAGAATAATTACAAATATCACAAACTAATAATGTTGGAACGTGTATAACGACACCTGCCATCATACAGTGCCTTGAATGTGTACAACGACACCTGCTGTTCATGTATTTGTTTTGTATTATTTGTTTTAATTAATTATTAGCAACAAATTAATGAAATTAGTGTTTTTCCAGTGAAATATTAATACTGCATTTTATACAAGTATGTCAGTCGTTGTATTTTGACGAAACCTTTAAACTGATCACCCGCTCTACTGTGTACCTGAATGGGTTCAAAGGTTCTAAATTATTCAGTAACTAGCACATATTGCAGATTTGTTTATTTAATATATTTTAATGTAAGTACCTTTTAATGTAAAATACGTATAAATTCGCATAGATCGTCTCGGATGATTCGTTTCAACTGCTCTTTCATTTGACATATCGCACTTTGTGGTACTAATTTGCATTTGTCTGTAAGCATCGCAAACTTGGATAAAGCTTTGTGTTAAATCCGTGTGCTGGTTAACCTTCGAGACGTCACGTAACCGCCAGCCGCTTGAAACTGACAGGTCCACGTGAAGCCATCTGCCACTGAACACTCGCTAGCCGTCTCCTTCCATCGCCAGGCTCGGAGGCCGCAGTGGGTGCGCCCTTTAAGCTCCACCCACGATCAAACTTGTCTCTCCAAGTGACAACAAGTGACAATTGTGCCACTATATCTCCGCTTATTATAGCCTTCATGCAGTGGGCAAACGAAGAGAAGCAGCCCCAAGAATTATTACCCCAGGTACATATATTTTCCATCCAGATCATATAAAGAAAACAGATGTAAGAGTTTGGTCATGGGCGAGATCAGTGCTTGTGGTGCGTATTGTCTGAAACATCTAAATACGTGCTAATTGTGACAAACCCTTACACGAACAAGGTAACATAAAAATTACAAGGAAACATATTGAACGTAACACTCTTGTCACTCTAATTATGCACAAAATAAATCTTTTACTCTTCTCTGCCATCTTTGGGCCTATCATTGAGTCTAGTCAACTGCGGGACCTCCGCAGTTTGTTGATTGATTATTCTACTCTCGAAGCGCTACACTTTTTCGCTCACACAAAGTTGCACACAAAAGGAACAGCTCACAGAACCAGTTCTTCTCGCAGATACCGGACGCTCCGTGGAGCCGGCCGGTGTGGCCGTGCGGTTGTAGGCGCTTCAGTCTGGAACCGCGTGACCGCTACGGTCGCAGGTTCGAATCCTGCCTCGGGCATGAATGTGTGTGATGTCCTTAGGTTAGTTAGGTTTAAGTAGTTCTAAGTTCTAGGGGACTGATGACCACAGATGTTGAGTCCCATAGTGCTCAGAGCCATTTGAACCATTTGAACCAGCCAGCTCCGTGGAGTCAGCATTGCTTCGATGCCCCTTGCAACGCGTCAGCCACACCCGATTCTGGCAAACAAACAAAGTCTCTCATGAACTACTGTGCCTCGAATAACTAACGCGTCCCCCTACTGAGCCACACCATGGGCAAAACAAGCCATATACAGCTGAGAGCCCTCCATCAGAGAAAAAGGAAAGGGCGGCCGTGGTGCCGAGAACAAGTCACACGATTGCTGTTTTTTTATTCTTCTGCTGTGGTCAGTGTCTTCACGTGGAAAAAAAAAAACACTGACCACAACGCAGCACACGTCAGAGATCAGTATCTGCGACTGATGTTCTTCAGTGCAGTTAATCAATCAAATCAGACATCAGCTGATTACACTAAGCATGACACTAAACCGAGGAAATCTACGTTTCGAAAAAGCATTAAATTTACAGATAAATAAGAATCAAATTCTGTGCGATCTCCGCACATCAACAATTAATCTACTCAGAGCTGCAAACTTCAGCACCATCTCTGTGCATCAAGAAGTAAACGACAAGATTAATTAAAACATAATTTACGCAGAAAATAATATACAAACATACAAATATATACATTAACAAAACATCAAAATTTCATCCACTGAATATGTACAGACAAAGTGAATCAACAGTGTAATCAATATTGTCAGGAATCCGACCACTGTTCACTTCTGTACATACAGTCTCAGTTCAGTAACTTTCCTCTTACCCACGCATTTCCCTGAGACTAGATATGCTAGTCGATACGTGTTCGAATGCGGACATTCTATCTTCACAAAGGACCCGTGGTACAGCTCACTTTTGTCTTCAGTTGACAACGATTTAATCTCGTTCACTTTCTCTCCGCTGTTGTCAACTTCTGACTCCTCAATGCTACTATTTATATTCATGCTAAATACCAAATATTCACCGCTTAGCGAGCCCTTAAACCTAATGCGTTTTCGGTTTGCACTCTCATTTAGTTTCACAAATCAGTTTTGGTAACTAATATTACATGAATATATTGCCAGCAAATCCTACCCAACAAACATGTTAGCGCACAAGTGCGGCACTATAAGGAACCCTTGCACAAAGGTCGTTCCAACTATATTAACTTCGAGGATTACTTCGTTTTTGATCGGCTACCTGTGTCCTCCAGTATAACACACATCGCTCCCTGAATGAATTAAAGAATCAACCACTGTGTCATTAACATTTATTTTAATTACAGGCGCACTTTTTCAGCACTTGCCTTCCTGAGTTTTGTTTCAGCCAACAAATCATTTTCTGTCTCCTCAAATCTGTCGACACACAGTGTGTTTAATGTGATCCCATTCATTGTCGATATCAGCACTAAATATTTCGTCGGAAGCATCACAAAACTCTGGTTTACTTTTACATAAGCAACGCAGTTTTCTGGATAACTTGAATTTTTCGCTTTCCCAATCTTCTGTACACAAACGACTTACGAATTTTGCTTGTGAGACGTAGTCACTTGCCTGAAATTCATTTTCATTCTTGCTGAGCCAATCACTATACATGCCATTCTAGACTACTTCTTCCTCGTCATTTATGATGACAAAGGTCTTCACTTCATCACGGCACCCAGCAGTACACTTATCGTCGCAAATTACATCATTTTCAGACGCCAGTGTGCCACTCAGCTATTCACACTTAGCGTTGGTCGAAGCGCCTTGCTGTACAACAAACATGTGTGGACAAAAAAATGGTTCAAATGGCTCTGAGCACTATGGGACTCAACTGCTGTGGTCATAAGTCCCCTAGAACTTAGAACGAATTAAACCTAACTAACCTAAGGACATCACACACATCCATGCCCGAGGCAGGATTCGAACCTGCGACCGTAGCAGCCACGCGGTTCCGGACTGCGCGCCTAGAACCACTAGACCACCGCGGCCGGCGCATGTGTGGACAAGCGAGACCATAGCCGTGCCTGAATACAACACTTGCTCTCCCTGAGCATATTCCTCTGAAACATCGAGTTCCGACACTACACCTGTGTGGGCTTCCCTAACGCTGTTACTTCTGTCACCATAACTATACGCTACATTAACACGACCCTGACACTCCAGCTTAAAAGCTGCCACCCCGATTACTTATTCCTCACTTGCCTCATCATTGAATAAAACATTTAAGTTTGCATCTATAGGTTTCACTCCGCTGTTTACGTTGTTTCCTGTACACTTTATCGTGCTGCCTCTACGCTTTCCACACCACACTGCTGTCTAAAATTGTTCCGACATTAAAAACTGTTAACTCATAGCCACTATTATCGTTGCTGCACTTATTCGTTATCCTTTCCTTGGTCCTGTTAGAATTTTCCTGCTTCCTCCTTTCACGGAACACTGTCGGGAAGGAACCTAATTTACCGACTGCTGTCGAGTGTTATCCGCTTGGTGAATGCTACTGTCATCTGGTTTACTCTTAACCTGTTCTTCTTTGTTTTTCCTTCTATTAACATCGCTTTGGAAGCGATCGCGATCTGCTTCCCGAAAACTTTTGTACTGGTTGCCTTTCTGATTACTGAAACCATTGATCAAAATACACCGCTTATTTCGATAGCACATAGACCTGCTGTTCATCCGTTCCACGAAGTCGAGTAAATTCTCGAACGAATCGATGGATCTGTGTCCTAAATCCCACTGCACTGATTCTGGCAGTCGCCTTTTCAAGGTGAAATTTCAGTCAGTGTACCCAGTGGTTTGCCTAAGTGCACAAACTTTTCAAGTCTCGGCTCACAAAATTCCCGCAAACTTCCACGGTTATGCAGAACCCTTTGTCGTTTAGAAACGCGTTTTGCAGTTGCATCTGTTTGACCATGCTCCAGTATTTATTAAGCAAAAGAGCCTCAAACGGAGCGTAATCTGTGAATGAAACTACATTTTGGTAAGCCAATGTTTGTGCGTCGCCTCAAATATTTAATTTTGTCTCGTCTGACATAACACAAATATAACTGTCTTCGCATGAATCAAGTAAGTCGACTATGTGATACCTCCATTCCCCATTTAAAAACTTTATTTTAGGGTTTTCCATAATTTGTGACTTCCCTAGTTGATTAACTGCTAGGTTCCCCATTGTACTTTTCAATAATTGTATCTCCTTTCTTTTTATCTTCTACCTTTGATTTAACTGAGACTAGCTCTGCTTTCTGCCACTTGGTCGCATTATTTACATGTTCAGTAACCAATTTCATCGCAGGTACCATCTCCTCTTCCCTCTTCTTGTACCCTCTCTGGACCGTATCTATTCTTTCCCCCAATCAATTCCCAACTGCAGTAATTAGCTCTTCTAGCTTCTGCTCTGGCTCTTTCATCTGGATGGTAAACTCTTCTAGTTTACCATTAATCCCTGCTATTTGAGTTTTGATTTCCTCACTAAGATTTTGAGTTTGATTTAGCATTGCTGATTGAACTCCTGAGCCGGCCGAAGTGGCCGTGCGGTTCTAGGCGCTGCAGTCTGGAGCCGCGGGACCGCTTCGTTCGCAGGTTCGAATCCTGCCTCGGGCATGAATGTGTGTGATGTCCTTAGGTTAGTTAGGTTTAACTAGTTCTAAGTTCTCGGGGACTAATGACCTCAGAAGTTGAGTCCCATAGTGCTCAGAGCCATTTGAACCATTTGAACTCCTGAAACTGAGCTTGCATATCTTGACTCACTACGCTTTTATTTTCAAATTGAGTTCAAATGTTCAAATGTGAGTGAAATCTTATGGGACTTAACTGCTAAGTTCATTAGTCCCTAAGTTTACACACTACTTAACCTGAATTATCCTAAGGACAAACACACACACCCATGCCCGAGGGAGGACTGGAACCTCCGCCGGGACCAGCCGCACAGTCCATGACTGCAATGCCTTACACCGCTCTGCTAATCCCACGCGGCTTCAAATTGAGTTTTGATTTCAGTTTTCATCTTTTGCATCATAAGAAAAAAATTGAGTTGCCAACTGTGGTGTCACCGCCAGACACCACACTTGCTAAGTGGTAGCCTTTAAATCGGGAGCGGTCCGGTAGTACACGTCGGACCCGCGTGTCGCCACTGTCAGTGATTGCAGACCGAGCGCCGCCACACGGCATGTCTAGATAGACGTCCTAGCACTCGCCCCAGTTGTACAGCCGACTTTGCTAGCGATGGTTCACTGACAAATTACGCTCTCATTTGCCGAGACGATAGTTAGCATAGCCTTCAGCTACGTCATTTGCTACGACCTAGCAAGGCGCCATTATCATTTGCTATTTATCTTGTGATGCATGTACCGTCAGACCGATGTTCACCAATTATGGATTAAAGTTAAGTATTCAAGAAGCTACGTACTTTACTTGCTAGTCTCAATTACTTTACCTGTTCCAGACCTCACGCCAGCCTGCGTGAGCTTTTACGCGTGCCTTTCGGCTACCTCCTAGTGGCTTGGCTGTCTTGCCAAGTCACAACACCAACTATCTACTCCCAAATTCACTGCAACTGCTTTAAACCTCTATATCCCCAAAAACTCTTATCTCCTCTCCCTAAGAACCGAGTGAGTTACCCATATTCCTCTCAACATGTTCTGACGCCCACTCACTGGGCGACTGCTTCATACCGACGACCGTGGCTGAAAACCTGCACACAACAACACGACAAGCGAAATGCTGCCACGACTTACGCTGCAACCTGCGCGCTGCCCTTGGCGTGTGCTGCAGACTGTGTGAGGGGCGTCGGCTGGCGTGGCGTTGGCTGGCGCGTGGCCGCTGGACAGACACCCTAGTTGTCGGCGCTAGCGCAGAGAATGCTGCCGCGTGGCTGCAGCGGCGAGACGGCTGACGTGAAGGCCGGCGTGGTGCGTTGAAATGGCGACCGACTCGTCTTCTCGACGACACACATTTTTCACACGTAGTACTCCTAGTGGCCCTGGCGAATGCTCCTGCTCGCTGACTCTCGTCTTCAAACTCTGTGATGATCTCCTACCCTTGCTACCCCCAGACACGTGGTCTTAACATCTATTAAGGAGCATAAGTAAATTGCTTCCCCTCACTTGAATTTTCATCTGATGAAGTTTGACCTCGTAATTTGGTTTTCGTAGACAGATAACATACAGACCCCCAGTAAGCAGCCGGCTGGAGTGGCCGAGCGGTTCTGGCGCTGCAGTCCGGAACCGCGCGACCGATACGGTTAATTAGTTCTAAGTTCTAGGGGACTGATGACCTCAGATGTTAAGTCCCATAATGCTCAGAGCCATTTTTTTTTAAAGTTAGTTACACTAACTTTGATCACGCTTCTAGTATTTCGTCAGGCTTTAACAGACAAAATATCTGTTGAAGGAAAAAAATCCTAACGGGAACGACATTCCTCAAGTAGGAAACTTTTTAGGCAGAAAATCTGTGTTACCTTGTTTTCTTAAGATGAGTCACATAATGTAACGATAACTTTCCGTTGCATAGAAACGCAGGCATAGCTGTTCGCGTGAACCCGCACTATCCCACGCAATTACAAAAAATAACTAGGCCACTCACTGGCCTAGTACAGCGCTCCCATACTGAAGTCGCCATCTGCAAGGTTCAAATGGTTCTGAGCACTATGGGACTTAACTGCTGAGGTCATCAGCCCCTTAGAACTTAGAACTACTTAAACCTAACCAACCTAAGGACATCACACACATCCATGCCCGAGGCAGTATTCGAACCTGCAACCGTAGCGGTCTCGCGGGTCCAGACTGTAGCGCCTGGAGCCGCTCGCCCACCCCGGCCGGCTCATCTGCAAGGCAGCACTGTGTTGGTTCTTAGTAAATGATATGATAAAACGTTACATATGCAAGGACTCAACAGATGCAAATAACATTCATAAGGACTGTGTATCCATGTCGTTAGAAACAATTCTGAAAATGGAGAGAGTGGCTCTAGTTATATTGGAGATTACAATTATTGATGTGCAAGCTAGTGGAATGAAAAATACGATAAAACTGTGGAAAGTACGGCAGACAAAATTATGCTATGTAAAAGGAAATTAAAAGCCAAAAAAGAGATACGCATAGTATTTGGGAGGAAATATTAAATAAAAACCAAAAGTGAAGAACTTAGTGAATGATAAACTAATCTCACTATCTGCTGCTTCATAACTGTCATACAACCACCCTGAATCCAAAACTTGACGCATTTTCATGCATACTATACGAAATGAGCCGTATGTTCTTTTATAGATATTTATAACTTCCCTTCTTTTGATGGAGAACTAACATAGTAAAGTAAGTAACTACGATCATGTAAGACAGACTTGATCACTCACTAGTAAGTGTGAGGTTAAAATCATTTTCTTTTGTTATTTGGTTTCCCTTCGTTGTCTCTCATACTCTTAAAATCATAGACCAGTATTCATATTCGTCCCTGCAGATATGAGTCTCCAGTTCGGCAACCGTGTCCTTACTTCTTCGCTACGGTGTGGTGGGGGCTGCACTATAATGGTGACCGCTAGACACAGGTAAGCTATCACAGACGGACTGCGGTGAAAGCTGTGAGTAACAATACTGCTATTGTTCTTGTACATGTTTTGCGATAAATTTTTATCATTCATGTTATTAGCGTTATGAAGCAAAATTAAATCATCGTTCTATGACACTTACCGTCGTAGAATTTCAGTTGGTTACTTGTCGCGAAACGTAAAGGGATTAAAGACCAATCGGTGATTCAGCCCGTGTTCTGGCTGACATCGACGTTTCTGCTTCCAACACTCTTTTTTGTATTCTCTTATGTTCTTTCTAAATGTGTTTTTGAATGCTTTTTATAAACGTAATAACAGCACGAGTTCACGAGACTTGCTCTTTCGACATGAACTGCGCACTTTGTGCCCGTGTGTAAACTTCATCGTGAGTGTAACACCCATTTCAACTCAATATGGGTTTGTTTGAAATAATTTTAACCGATTATACACACGCCGAGTATAATCTTCTCGAATCCTCTCCTTTTTTTCTCGTTGTAATAAACTCATCTTTTTGTAACAAACTAAGTAATGTTCCCAAACATCACAAATATTTTTCTTCAGCGCACGACATAATTTTTCACTGTCTAAATCTACTTGATGTGCACAGAGAAAATACGTTAATAAGTACTGATTTATATCAAGACCTTAAAATGTTGTATTAATGCGCTTGAGCTATGGCTGCAGCCAGTAGTAAGATAGTGTCTATGATTCTTGAAGATGCAGTGCTAATCATCAGCAAGAAATGAAGCATAAGCATGAAAGTATAAAAGTTTCTAACGTTAGAAATATGCTTGTTTATGAAATGTAAGTTAATTTCGTATACTTAGTACAGGATATTGTTTATGTCGTATAAGAAATGAAAGTGGAGTCAGACGAAGAGCCGGCCGCGGTGACCGTGCGGTCCTAGGCGCTTCAGTCCGGAACCCCGTGACTGCTACGGTCGCAGGTTCGAATCCTGCCTCGGGCATGGATGTGTGTGACGTCCTTAGGTTGGTTAGGTTTAAGTAGTTCTAAGTTCTAGGGGACTGATGGCCTCAGATGACAAGTCCCATAGTGCTCAGACCCATTTGAACCAAGCCATCTTCAGGCGAAGAGCCGAAGATTCCAGTGGACGGTGTGTCCTACAATTAGAGGTGTACAAATTCACCTTGCAGCCAGCTTGCCCCTAGCTCCTCTGCTACCATTCATGCAGGTCAGCCTGCCGCGACGTAAACACAAGAGTGCGCGTATACTGCGGCCGGCTTGGGCTCCCGCAAGCCCGGGCTAGCTGGGTTCCCGGAGGCCTGCCAAGCTTCACGGGACCCGCTCGGCTTGCTGCGCCTGACAAAAGGTTGCGCTGTCAAGCTACCGTGACTAGGGTAGCCAGGTAGTTAGCCCGTAGTTCATTTATCGCAACGGTGGGGGCAGCACAATGAACAGGTCGAACGTTAGTGAGACTGAACAAAAAATTGACAACTGGCGAATACATACTGGTAACAAAGCACAAGTGCCGCATGGGGAACGTTTTCGTGTGTTTATGAGGCCGCTTCAAATAAATCGGTAGGTGTGTTTCAATGCAACTGGCTCGAATATTCGGAACGAGTTGGAAGATCGCTTAGAAACTATGGGTGTTTCTCGTGAAGACATTGCCAAAATTACGTTTGTCACAGACCATGGCAGTAAGATTGTCAATGCTCTCGAAATATATAAGCGTTTTTCATGCATGGCTCATAGTATAAACACAGTCTTGAAACATGTTCTGAGCGAACAGTTTTTGAAAGAAAATGTTCCAAATATATTAGCCATTCTTGATGCAGTGCGGGCTTCGGTTTCCTGCTTCAAGAGATAAGGTCTCTGTGTAAGACTGAACTCATCTTAAAAGCAGTGGGTTTCAACTAGTTGGAATAGTTATTTTGACATGCTTGTACCAGCCCATTCTCAGATTGATTGAGTGAAGGCTGTCTTACATAACTAAGGTGCCTCTGATAAGATTCTGGGTTATGACCACCATATAAGTGGCCAGCTTATAGCATTTCTTAAGCCGTTTAAAGAAGCCCAGTTGATCTAGAGGGTGACAAGGAGCCAACCCTACGGTTAGTTCTACCGTGGTTTTATGCCTTAAAAGCTCACTGTACTGTACGGGATAACGATGAAGAGGTTTGTAATTTTATTCCATCTTAATATTATACAACCACTTGTGAAATATGTATGTTGATAAAATGTATTTTCAAGACATGAAACCTTTGAAACAAGCCGCCGATGCCTTCCTAGAACAGAAAATATGCGTTAGTATGTTGCATAAAATTGCAACGTTTATGGTGCCTAACTGTTGTTGTGGTTGTGGTCTTCAGTCCTGAGACTGGTTTGATGCAGCTCTCCATGCTACTCTATCCTGTGCAAGCTTTTTCATCTCCCAGTACCTACTGCAACCTACATCCTTCTGAATCTGCTTAGTGTATTCATCTCTTGGTCTCCCTCTACGATTTTTACCCTCCACGCTGCCCTCCAATACTAAATTGGTGATCCCTTGATGCCTCAGAACATGTCCTACCAACCGATCCCTTCTTCTGGTCAAGTTGTGCCTAACTACAGCACGTTAAGAAAGTTAACCGAGGATGAAAAAAATTGATGTTTACCAAGCAGCACGACAGATGTGTGCTGAAGGTAACCTCCTAAGATAATGCATATATTCTTCATCTACATGTACATGGGCACTCTGCGTCACACGCAAGTGCTTGGTTGAGGGTTCATCGAACCTCTTTCAACTTATTTGTCTCCTATTCTCGAATTTCACGCAGGATAAAACACCTACATCTCTCCGTCTGAGCGCTGCTTTTTTGTATTTTATTCTGATGATCATTTCATCCAATGTAGATGGGACTCAACAATATATCTTCGAATTCGGAGGTGTAAGTTGGTGATCGAAATTTCATATATAGATCGCGCCACGTCAAAAAACGCCATTGTTGTAATGATTCCCACCCCAACTCCCGTATAATTTCTGCGACACTCTTTACCCTGTTTCACAATAATACCAAACGAGCTGCCCTTCTTTAGACTCTTTTGACCTCCTCCATCAATCGTACCAGAAAAGGCTCCCCAACTGTGTAGCAATGCTCCAAAAGAGTATTTTGTCATTAAAACGCCTACAACATTTTCTGTGTGTCCATTCCTATTTAAGTAGGTCGTAATTGTAATCAGAGGTATTAACTAGAATCTACAGCCTTTAGATTTGACTGGTTGAAAATGGCAAAATTTGAGGAGTGGCCAGAAGACTCTCCTCTCCTACATGATGAAGTCAGCAGATACTTGCAAGAACACTGTGTGAACAAGGGGGGGGGGGGGGGGGGTATTCTATAGTGGTGGAAAAATAAGTCCCAACGACTTCCTCGACTTGCGTGTGTCGCAAGAAAAATATTAAACATACCAGCCACTAGTGCCTCTAGTGACAGAATTTTTAGTTGCTCTGGAAACCTAATTAACGAAAAACGATCACGTCGTAATGCAGACAGACTTAACGATCTCGTCATAATTAATTCAAACACTAATCAGCAGACACATTAAGAATACAGTACAACATAAAACAGGAAACTATGAGTTTGAGTGCAAATTTACTAATTAAGAGTGTAGTTTTCTTTCTTGTGCTTTCTGGGCGTCAATTTCTGAGATAGAAATTTTGTAATGCATACAGTTCATTTTTATTTTAGACTTAACTTTTTGATTTCAATCCTCCCAAGTGACATTTACTATTGTTTGTAAACCATTTTCTGTTACTTGTGTTTGCAAAAGTAGCCAAATATTTTTAGGAGTATCTGGTTTGTTCTAAATAATACTTTCAGGGGAACTGAAGGATAATTTGTAAATATTTTATATTCAAAAGTGTTCTGCAGAACGAAATATCCATTTGCGGATTAAGGCAATACACATTATGAGTTTAAATTACAATTTATTTTGTTGAGTACCACACATTGCGAAATGTAATTTTATTCCTGTATTTCTATATTAAGGGGACTCCCACAAGCGGGGTCAAGATACTGAAGACCTAGACACTACAAATGCTTTTAAAATGAAGAGCGTCTTTTCCACGAATGTATTGTAGTAGGAATATAATGGAAAGTCTGAGTCAGTCACCACAGCGTCTACGTCTGCGTCATGAGTGTTCAGATTCGTCGTTTAGATCTGTGTTATGAGGGTCTACAGTCGTCGTTTAGGTTTGCATCATGCAAGTAAACACTCGTCGTCTAAGTCTGCATCATGAGGGTCCGAACTATGGTCCCCCATGACGCAGATCTAGACTTCAAGTGTGGACTCTCATGACCCAAACGTAGACGCCCCAAAAAGTGGCTCAGAGTCGCCATTGAATTCCCAGTACTATAGTTTTTAGACGAACTGGATACGAAACAAGTGCTTCGATTTTGTTAAAATGCATTTTGGCAATTTAGAATGATTTTGCCAACATCCAATGAATTCACAGAACCATTAAAATACATCCTGGAAAAGTAGTTAAATATTTGGTGTCATACTTGGCTGAAACATACTAAAGTTAAAGAATCTAGACTTCCAAAATCTTAATTTGGGTTCTCATTGCAGCACAGTGGTTATCAGGGGCGTAGATAATTTATTCTTCTGGGGAGAAGGGGCCAGTCTTCTTTTTGGGGGGTGGAGGTTCACTTCTTTAGTACAAATATCCATCCGTTTCAGTGTTGAAAACTGCAACACAGACTGCATTGCGTTCCACTAAAACAAAAAACACTATGTTCTAGAGCTCTGGGGGGGACCGCTGTCCCACCCCTCCCCGTTATCTACGCCCCTGGTGGTTATCTGTAGCTTTTAGTGTACAAAGGCGCTCCATTTTCAGTGATTGTTCTGCTTGCTACACAAACCTGTTTGAGATGTGATCTGGTGGTGGTTCGAGTTGAGAATATCCAGTATTGAAAGATTGTGAACTCTCGAAGGTATCCTTTTATATTTGACAACTAGCTGAAAACCCGGCGTTGCCTGGGCGTTTATTTATTCCATACTCTCGTAGTCCATCTTCCCTCCCCTATTTTCTCTCTATCCATTTATTCCTCTCCCACTATCTCTCTGTTCACCTCCCCCCCCCCTCCTCATCCCTTGGGCCGCCACTCCCCACTCTCTATCCTTCTCCTCGTCCTCTCTCTGTTGAACTCTTCCACCTCAGTTCATTTCCTCTTCACATATCTATGAAAACTCATATATATCTGTCAACTTTTGTGGTGATCAGCGAAGCAGTGTCAAAGTTTATTGCTAGGTAGCATTTATTGTAATACTTTTTGATACGCAGCATTTATAGTTTTGTTTTCTGGTGTGTAAACAAATGATGTTGAAGGTGTCCCGGCAGCGGAATATGCGACATACAATTGGCCATGTGAAAAACATGATTTTCAAGATTGATGCCACAAACATATAACGACTGCCCTTGCGATTTATCTATCGACATGGCAAATGCAAGCTGCACTGGAAATTATAACCGTTTAAAGTCGAATGGCATGTCGGTCGGAATCATAGTGATCCTTGGAATCAAACTATCTTCACCTTTGTACTTTCCTTTTAAAATTGTGGCTTCGATTACGTTGTTCTTTAATTTCTTCACCGCAAGCCGGGTGCCATTACAAAGACGTAGCTGGTTCACCTTTCGCAACATAATGATTGCCGATCCGACTTAATTGCAGATTGGGAGGCGGTATCAGGGCAAATCTAGCGAATTTAAAAATATCGGAGGATAGTTGACTACATCATCTTGGTTAGTAACGGAATAAACCGAATTGTATGTCATCAATTCGCCAGGTATCATATTTTGAATCTGAAAATTCATTTCGTTGACGTTAAGGTTTTTTGCAGCCAATATAACACATTCGCTCAACCAAAAATGGTTTGCAACTCTTAAACGACGTTCGCTGTGCGCGAATTGTCAAAAAAGATGACTGTGAATGTGTCAGACATTTCTCAAATTTCAAAAAGATCATAGACATTTCGTTTAAAAAAATGTATGTATATATACATATACAAACACACACACACACACACACACACACACATATATATATATATATATATATATATATATATATATATATATATATATATATATATATGGAAATACTCAAAAACGTTCTCCATGGAAACATGCATACGAGCCAACTTTCATGGTAACCCGCAAACGATGTCAAAATCTTTTGTAAGGTACTCTATTCCATGCACTGTCCGAAATATTATCTAGACAGTGATGTTCCTCTTGATGGTCAAGTGTGCAAAATTTCTTCAAGATCGGAATAAAACTGTAGGTTGGTGTAGAAGTGTGTCAGAAAAGTACCCTCCGCTTTGCACCATTCAGAATTTTAAGCAGACAGCGCCCTTCATCCTGCTTTGAACATCAGGTGTGCCAAATTCCATCAAGATCGGAATAAAAACGTACAATTTGTCAAATTCCGTTAGGTAAAGTAACCTCTGCCATGCACCCTACGAAATTTTATGTAGACTGTGATCTTGATTTCAAGGTATAGTGTGCAAAATTTCATCAAGATTGTATGCAATACAAACACACGGACACAATGAAAACGCACTTTCAGTTTTTCTAAAATTTTCCAATTTTTCGGTCGATTTTCCAAGAATTTTTTTCATAGAAACCTTGTCCTGCGAATTACGAACACAGCAAAAAAGTTAGCCGAATTGGTCCAGCCGTTCTCGAATTTTACGCTTATCAACACTTTTGGCAATTCATTTTTATTTATATAGATAATAAGCCCGAAATATACGCGAAAGGAAGAATGTAGAAATTTTTTGACCTGATTATATATATAACGTTGGGGTTTGTATTTTGGTGGTCAAGTAAAATAAGAACTTTTAATTATCGTTCATAATATGACACTGGCGCGCGCAGACTAAACGGCTGCGTAGCGCAACTCAGCAGTAATATTGGCAGGCAAGCAAGTTTCCCGCAGTCTGACCGGGTTGGGTTCTGCTTGGCTTGGCTGGGAGTGAAGCAGCCTGCCCCTTCTGTTGACAACGCGCGGCGGCCTGCCCGCCTGGCCACCGGGCAAGTATGGGCGGGTTAAAAGCGGAACATGTACACCACTGCCTACAATTGGCTTCATGTCACTTTGTGGCAGCTGTGGATAGTTACGCAAGTAACCTCCGTTAATATGAACGAAACAGCAATGAATTAGCCGTAATGGAGCAGATTCAACGAAGTATCTACCGACTGTCAAACAATTGACATTCACTTCAGTGTGGTGGCACTCAGTCCAAAATATGCAAACACTCTACCGTAAGCAGTAACAAAAAAATGGTTCAAATGGCTCTGAGCACTATGGGACTTAACATCTATGGTCATCAGTCCCCTAGAACTTAGAACTACTTTAACGTAACTAACCTAAGGACATCACACACATCCATGCCCGAGGCAGGATTCGAACCTGCGACCGTAGCAGTCACGCGGTCCCAGACTGAAGCGCCTAGAACCGCACGGCCACACTAAACAGTAACAGTTATCACTTCCGACCTCTTGTACACGAAATAGAAGAAAATCGTAAAACTGAATCCAGCCATTTCCTTTCCCCATATTAATTAGTACTGCGAATATCAAATGATATTGGCATCCACGGGACCTCTCCTGATACAAATGAGAAATCTTTTTAAGGATGTAGGTTCTGAAGCGCTGTTTACGTATCAGCAGCCACCCGCAACGCTGCAATGAGTTCGTGCTCGAAATCAGTGTCAGGGCGGGCCACGAATCCCACGTGGGGATATACAGTAGGCTGCAGGAGTTTCATAACGGCAATAAGCTAATAGGCTGCCGGGATTTGCAGGGTCTGCGAGCGCCTCTAGCGGCCGATTAGGCACGCGACTGCGGCCGGCGCAGCGTGGCGCAGCCAATACCGTAATGTGATGGCCCCAAGGCGCGCCCACGGGCCCTCTGCAGGCGCACACAGCACGGCGTCCTTGCTGGCGGCCCATTTCCCTTTACACGAATCAGGCACAGATACGAAGGGTACCCAGTTACCTAAGAATCGAATAGGCACAGAAACTAGGGGTGCCCAATTACTTATGAATCGAAAAGGCACAGAAACTAGGGGTGCCCAGTTACCTAAGAATCGAACAGGCACAGAAGCTAGGGGTACCCATTTACCTAAGAATCGAATAGGCACAGAAACTAGGGATGCCCAGTTACCTAAGAATCGAAAAGGCACAGAAACTACGGGTGTCCAGTTACCTAAGAATCGAATAGGCACAGAAAAAGGGGTGCCCATTTACCTAAGAATCGAATAGGCACAGAAACTAGGGGGTGTCCAGTTACCTAAGAATCGAATAGGCCATATTCTTATGAAAAATTTAAAAATTTACCATCGTAAAGCAAACACTATTCATTAACGGTCCGCAGCTCGTGGTCTTGCGGTAGCGTTCTCGCTTCCCGCGCACGGGGTCCCGGGTTCGATTCCCGGCGGGGTCAGGGGTTTTCTCTGCCTCGTGATGACTGGGTGTTGTGTGTTCTTCATCATGATTTCATCATCATTGACTCGCAAGTCACCGAAGTGGCGTCAACTAAAGAGGACTTGCAATACGGCGGCCGAACTTTCCCTCATGGGGCCTCCCGGCCAACAATGCCATACGATCATTTCATTTTTTTTTATTCATCAACGAAGTCGCGTTCATGAGCGAATATATGAACACTCTCAGCCTTCGTAAGAAATGCCTCCCGCCGCCTCTTCGACCCATTCTCTGATGACACTCTTGGACTCATCATAGCTATAAAATCTATAATGCCCATAAATAGTCACACACGGGTGGAAAGTGCAGAAACGGAGCTGTGAGCCTTGTGGCTGACGATGTCTCAAGCGAGTGAATCCAAGAGAGTTTTTAGAGGCTTTATCTGTGTGGGCACGTGCACCGTCATGCAACAAGCACACTCCCTTCGTTAACAATGCAATCCTTCGTTCTGCATCGCCCATCGTGATTTCTTTTTAGAGTCTCACACCGCCACACGAAATACATTTTTGCCCCTGCACCAAAAATAGAGTGAGGAGGCTCCCTTTGTCATGTCAAAACATAAAGACCACGATTCTTCTTGCCGGAACAACACATACAAATTTTTCGTTAATAGTGGCGAGCGCTGTCGCCACTGAGTTGAGTGTCTTTTCGTCTTATGAAAGTAGCGAGCCACCCAAGTTTCATTACCGATATTAATGAATAGTACTATTCCAGTTCAAAGTCTTGGTGAAATTCCGGTGAATATGTGATTTTGTTGACTTTGCGTTGATCCGCGAGCTGTTTTGATACTCAAATGGTTCAAATGACTCTGAGCACTATGGGACTTACCATCTGAGGTCAACAGTCCCCTAGAACTTAGAACTACGTAAACCTAACTAACCTAAGGACATCCCACACAGCCATGCCCGAGGCAGGATTCGAACCGGTGACCGTAGCAGTCGCGCGGTTTCAGACTGAAGCGCCTAGAACCGCTCGGCCACAACGGCCGGCTTTGGTACTCAACTTGCACACAATTTTCGAAAGAAAAGTGTTTCAGTAAAGAGCTCATGCAAGAGAGACCTGCAGATTTATGGAAAACTGCATTCATCTCTTCCAACTTCAATCGACGTTAACCACGAGGTATTTCTTCGATCTTGCTCACCATCAGCCACGATTGATGCACACTCCTTGTTTTCACCATTGCAATTCGTTGTAGATGATCATCAGCTGATTATTTTTATGCCAAGTGCTACCAGTTTCGTTCAGTTGACCATTATCAAGCGGAAGCAAAGCGGATCCAGCTTGTCACTACGACATTTGAACAACTTCGATGTAGGTAGAAAACATAGCATCTGTTAACGCGACTAACCAAAAGACACAGGTATGTAGGAGACGCATGCAAGACGATCTTACATTATGCACCACTTGTGCACTTGCTTACTATTCGTCACACCATCTCCGTAAGCATGTTTGATTTGTATAAAGATCTGGACGACTGTTTCTCTGTGTCAGCCGGCCGCTGTGGCCGAGCGGTTCTAGACGCTTCAGTCCGGAACCGCGCTGCTGCTGCGGTCGCAGGTTCGAATCCTGCCCCGGGCATGGGTGTGTGCGATGTCCTCATGGTAGTTAGGTTTAAGTAGTTCTAAGTCTAGGGGACTGGTGATCTCAGATGTTAAGTCCCATAGTGCTTAAAGCCATTTGAACCGTTTTTTTCTCTGTGCCAGATGAAACTGGATTGGGCCCCTCACCCTCATATACAGACACTCATTTCAGCACGACACTACAACAAGTGTTTTCAGTCGACTGAGAGAATCGTGCGTGTGTTCCACAGCCGACACTTTTTCCTTGACAATACTACCAGCATCGGCAACAAAATATTCCATTGAGCCTCAGACGCTCAGTACTCGCCATTTCTAGGCATACATCATACATCCGATGAACATACATACTAAGTACCCCGAAGCGTTGCCTGAGCCAAATAACCCCTTATAGAACCTACCTTAATTAAACAGACGTAACAGGACAGAACATTTCCATTCCAAAAGAGGACAGGAATACGAGGCTTTGAATTATTTTGACTCAATTTCTTGATGGCATACACCAAAGTCATAGCCTACTGAAATTGGCTTTAACCGTACTCAAGGGGTAAATGGGAAATGCCTCCCGCAGCATGCATAGGAACATTCATCAATTGGTGAAGAAATGTCCACTTATACGGAGATAATCGCTCAGGCGAGTTTATGAAGACTAACTATGTATCAATTACTATTCTACTCCTTTGAAGTCTTTCAGTTTCACTTGTTTGTTGCAAGTGAAATTTGTTCTTTGTATGTTTCATTAGTCTTCTGACGAGTTTGTTACAGTCCACTACAAAATCCTCTCTAGAGCCAAACTCCACAATTTAAGGAAACACTTGCACGCCGTTTCCTCATTTATTTGTTCTGTCTACTCCTATCCTTGTCCTCTCCCGCACATTTTACTCTTTACAAACTTCTCTAGCGCCACGCAGGCTGTTCCCAGATGTCGTAACACGAGTCTTGCCACGGGTCTTCATGTCTAACTTTTTCTACCGATTATATGAAGAGTCCCCTCACTCCGTATTATAAGGGGCGATCAAAAAATTTCTATTCGAAGGCCACACTAACCCCTCCCCTACATGTCGGTGTATATAACCGCCTTGGAAATGCGCAGGGTTGCGTATACGCTGCAGCAACGCCCTCATACGAAAACTTTTCGACCACCCCTTCTACATGAGCCCACCTAATTTTCAATATCCCTCTATTGGTTCATATCACAAATGCTTCGGTTCTCTTCTCCTCCGATTTTTCCGCAGTCCATGATTCACTCCTCTCTTCCAAATGTACGCACCTTCCAAAAAAAAATTTTCTCCAGATTAGGGATGAAGTTTGATTCTTCGATTTACTTTCAATCCCTACAATTTATTAATTTGTTAAACAAATTATGAAATCTTCTTTACTTCCGTTAAGGTTCGGAGTTTTATCAGCGAATCTTGTCACTGATATCCTTTCACTATGAGTTTTAATATCACTCTTCAAATTTTCTTTTATTTCCGTCATCACTTATTCGATAAATAACTTGAAATGTAGGGGCGAAAGACTGCATCTCTTTGTCACACCCATTTTAATCCAAGCACTTCATTCATGGTCTTATATTCTTATTTTATCCTGTAACTCTTTGTATGCATTCTACATTGCCCATCTTACCCTGCAACTCACTCCTGTGTTCCTCATAATTTCGAACATCTTGCTACATTTTACATTGTCGAATGCTTTGCCGAGGTCGACAAATTCTGTGAATGTTTTTTGATTCTTCTTAAGTCTTGCTTCCATTATCAACCGCAACGTCAGAACTGCCTCCCTTGCATCCTTACTTTTCGAAAGCGAAGCTGTTCATTATCTAATAGATATTAATTTTGTTCAGACAGCGACTGCACGTACTATCTTCGTGTTTGTGTGGGTGATATATTTTCGAAAGCTGGTGTCACCAGACTCTTAGTCGTTTGGTTGGCACTTACCTCCCAGCTAACATAAATTTCGAACGAATCTCATTTGTATCTTCTCCCTTACTGGATCAAAGTCTCCAAGGCTCTATTAAACGCTGGCACTGATACTGGTTCCCAAATGTCTTCAATATTTCCCATTTCTCCCTTAAACGCGTCTTCAGGCAAGTCTTCCCCAACGTAGAGGTCTTAATGAATTCTTTCTCTTTTTCTGATCTCTCTTCTCCATTAATATCGTGAATCCTATTATATGCTCCATGTTAACGCTTTTTCTACATTCTGACTCATTCCCACCGACGAAAATTTGTTTTCGCTTTTTTTACATTTTATCTGCATCCATTTCTACTTGAATTCTCTGCGCTTCTTACTTATTTCATTTCTAAATGAATTATATCTCTGTATCCCTAAATTTCCGTGAACACATTACTAATTCCTACTTTCTTCGATCAACTGAAATGTTGAATCTGTTACTCAGGGTTTATTCGCCGTTACCTTTCTTGTATATGTTTGTCTGTCTAACTTCTGTGATTGCCTTTTTTACAGATGTCTTTTCCTCTCGAACTGTACCGCCTACTGAAATATTCTTATTAGAATATATGCAGCCTCAGAGATCTTCAAATACATCTCATCATTCATCTCTACTTTAGTACCCTTCTTCGTTCTCCACTGATCCTTTCGGATGGCTTATAAACACACCTATCTATACAAAGTCACCTCAGAGTTTGTCGCGGACTATTTGCTGTGTACCACTATCACTGCCCCTCTTTGCTGTTACCGCCACAAACCGAGAGCAGGATGAATGACTGTTGGTAACCCATGACTTCCTCTCCTGCCCCAAACTCTTCAACTCAGGGTAGCAATCACAGCTGACGTCCTCAAATAATTGTTGTATATACCCTACGCTTGTGGTTTTAATCCTCTTCAGTTTATGGCTCTGAGCACTATGGGACTTAACTTCTGTGGTCATCAGTCCCCTAGAACTTAGAACTACTTAAACCTAACTAACCTAAGTACATCACACACATCCATGCCCGAGGCAGGATTCGAACCTGCGACCGTAGCAGTCCCGCAGTTCCGGACTGCGCGCCTAGAACCACTAGACCACCGCGGCCGGCCCTCTTCAGCTTCCTCTTCTACCACGGAAGCTATTCTCTGATACCTTAACACATAATCTATAATCCTGCCCTTTCTTTTGCATGAATTCCTCTCTAATTTTGACCTTCATGGTCTTTACCTGAGGCATATGAAATAACTGCAAAAGAGGCGATATTTTGTTTGACTCTTCTGTTAACGTACGCACTCGAAATTTTAACCGCATACCATCATATGATTCACAATGCCTCTGTGGTAACGTCTGCCATAGAGCTGGGTGAACATCTCCGTCACCCTTTTACGCTTCCTAAACCAAAGGTGACGAGACGCACTGCTCATTTTTTGGATCGCATCTCCGCCTCTGTCAGTCTGTAATGTTTCCAGAATGCGGAGCACTGTTCCCGTCGAACAAATATTTCGTTGGCAACCTATTTTATGGGCGGGCTACAATTCCTGAGGCTTCTTCCAGTCCGTAACCGTATTCACAGACATTTGATTTGTGTGACTACGGCTCTTGATCCCTATTCACGCACATGATGCTGCGTTTGTTAATGTCGAGTCTCAGCAACCAATCTCACCATGAAGCGTCTATCTTCCACAAGTCTTTCCGCCTTTTCCTGCAATTTTATAGCTCTCCAATTTCTCTACATACTGCAGTATCATCCATGAATAGTCACACAGTGCATCAAATTTTATCCACTGGGTCAGTTCCATATCTATGAAACAGCCATGGTATTATAACAACCCCCCCCCCCCTCCCCTGAGGTATGTCTAACGTCACGTTTGCTTCTGCATATTTTTTACATTGACAACGACATGCTGTGTTCTGTTTACTAGGAGCTCTGCATTTCAGTACGAGGCTGGAGAGACACTCCTCTCTACATGCTTTGCTAATTATGTGACAGTATGGAACTGTATAAAATGACCATTGAGTTTCCATAGTCTTGTTAAACATTGAGATAAATCACATATTCTTTCTTTATTGTTTTTTTTTAAGGAACTGTTATACATTTTAAGTACACAGTAATAGCTTCCGCCGAGAAAATTGTGGTGACACGATTATTCACTAGAAACGACCAGAGGCTACAGAACAAAGAATGTATTTGAAATTGAGAGATTGTGGATGAAGCATTTCGGAAACGGCTATATATGTTCGCATGGTACCGTAGTTGAAGTATATCCTTGGGGACCACATCCAATCTGCACGCAGTTTGTTCCTCCTCGGCACAATAGCATCTACCAACAAGATATTTCAAAGTGTTATACAGCTCGCAGTGCACAAGCATGCTTCGGAGAGCACCAGAAGGACTTTCACGTATTCCCCTGGCCACAAAACTCACCGGATTCAAATCTAATCGAGAATCTGTGGGACCATCTCCATCGGGCTGTTCGCGCTACGGATTCTCAAGTTTGCCATGGCACTGTAGTCAGTATGGCTCAGTCTTTTCCTGCACGCCCCGCAGTAGTACACGTTGCAAAAGACCGTTATTCAGGCTTTTGATAAGTGGTCACATTAATGTGGCTGGACAGTGCAACTTGATGTTAGTATGTGATACCCGCCATGCGGCTGTCTACCTGCTGCATACGATTTTGAGATATAAAAGGAATCCAAAATGAGAATGGCCACACAGGAGTTTCTTCGCCGTTCTTCATGAACACGCCTATAGTGTCTTAACCACTGCACTACAATACTTACGCAGCCTGTGGATATTTCTTTATGGCATTGACTGTGTTACTGTTGACACCCCCAGGACAGTATCCCCTGAGTACACTAAAAATTCATCAAGTTCTACCTTGGTAGCTGCGAGAATGTGAAACGCCGGTGTCAATGACCAGCAGATTTCCAGCTAGCAGGGAACGCGGAGTGCGTTGCGGTCAACACGTAAGCTATAGCAGCACGAGGGAACGACTGAGCGCCCAAATATGCAGGCGAAACACTGTAGAAGACGGAAGCCAAGAGATACCGTCTCACTTGGGACAAAGCAGAGTTTTGTGAGGAAGGCTAGGTGCATCGTAACAGTAAGTGTTCAGATGGTGAAACAGCATAAAAGAGCCTCTCAAAGGTGAAGTTACGGACGTTTGAAGTCTCCAGGAGAGCGGATAGCGAGGAAAAACCAGGATACTCGACGTCATAGGCACCCCACCGTCGCACTGGAAGCGGCAAATTAAATACCCCACGATTCTTAACAGATGTCTGGTAACTGAATGGTGATTGCCGATTGCCCAGTGTGTAGTTTCTGAACTGTGTCAGCTTCAGGTATCGTGCGATAGATGAGGCTAGGAATTTCACCCTCGGCACGCCAGCTGTCTTTGATCGTCTACGGAACCACGAGTCTGGCTGGAAGGACGCTGCTGCTACCAGCTGCACCGCCTACTTCTGAGGCCACACTGTGGTTCGCGGGCGCCGCCCCCATCCTGAAGTACGCAGGACTGGCAACGCATTTCACTCCGGAGCTCGGTGCTGACAGCGACAGAAACTATTGGCCGAAGACTTCGTCCACTTTTAACTACGAATTAGCTTCGAGGTTCCTCATATACCTTCGGTACCTTCTGGAACGGGCGGGAAACGGAACAATCGCATTTAATACGCTAGGGCTCCTGCAAACTTGCTCAGAAAGCACGATATTTGCCTACTAAGCTAATAAAAAGTTCTTCTGTGCCATCGCGTAATCTCTGTAATTTTTCCGTGTTAACTCTAAACCTGAAGGAAATTTCCTTTTAATGTTACTTTCATATTATTTAATTATAATTGTTGGGATTTTTTCAGTGGGATATTGAGTGGAGTATGAGCTCTATTTTGTTATTTCTGCACTTCCTTAAAATTCAATAAACGGACTATGGTTCATTAGTTTGGTACGTCGTAATTGTTTATTATAAGCATATGGTTTTTTATTTTCTATACGTTGGCATACTGCTAACTGCAGAATAATTTACTAATTTTTATGTCTCTTTTACGACAAAATTCACATTTCATCCAGAATCTTGAAAAGTATTGAAGTTAACTTCGGTAAAAACTACGCACCTCATTTTTACATCGAAACGCAAATGATCTACAAATATCAGCTTTCAGCTTTTTATCACTTTTACCTATCTTCTGTGAAAATTACCATTGTAGCAGCAGTAACCAATATAAAAATTGCGCCAGAAACTTGTTGTCTTATATAGGCGATACCGAATGCAGCGCCATATTCTGCCTATTTGCTTATCTCTGTATTTGAATATTGATGCCTATACCACTTATTCGGCGCTTCAGTGTAATAACGCTGATCAAAACATAGCCCCTTTTCTTCTGTTGTTATTCGTAATACAAGTGGCTATAATTTAACTTTCGCTATTTATCCAGTGTAGACGGATATCTATGTACCTTATGGGTACCCACTTTATGGGAATGATTTTTACGCTACGTGCTGCAGGATTTGTATTGTTTGTAGTGTCACTGTCGTGATTTGTCGTTAGGTCACGGTACTGGTACGGCGACATAGGGTTGAAATACAAGCATCAGTGTGAATTACAACTGCAGGCAGTTAATATGTATCTGGACAATGTGAGAAGGGCTAACCCGTAAACTGTTTTATCACAGGAACAGCAATGATGCACCTGTTCTGTCGACTCACTGAAGTCATACTGAGAGGTCCTCTTTCCTCACCGGGCTTGAAGCACTTGATACGCAAGTTCGAATTAGGTGGCACCTCGGGAAATGTTCCAGGGAAATGCCGACGGTGAATTACGCCAAAAACAGTTTAACTTACCGTTGTCATGGTTGAGAATGCTAGCGGCAACTTGCGATCTTCAAGCAGTGAACATCCCATGATTTCGAAAAGTGCTGCAAACAATTCTGAAATGTGTCCTTAGAGCAGTTTCAAGCCTTCGAGCATACAGTTAGTCGTCAATTGACGAAAGTTAGTGTCACGGAACGTAAACATGGTACGTTAGTAACAAATATTTCTCTCTCGTGTGGTGAATAGGATGTTTTCTTTTTTTCAGTGTGTTCTTTGTTATTTCTCTTCCGCGTATCCTTGAAAAAGTCGTTGAACGATCACTCGTTTTTCATGGAGGCCCTCTCGAGTAGCGAAAGACTATTAGAAACACCCTGTATTTTCTGACTGTTACACACTTGATTTTTCAAAGTCTGAGATAAGCGACAACCTAGCACAAATAACGCTTCAATCGATAGAAGGAACTCCTTTCTTTTACTGTACAGCATATACAGAGAATAGCCACCAGGTCTGAATTTCCTTCATATCATTCTTAATTTCACTTTTATTGCAATTTTTATTACTACAATTACTGCTTCTAGGGTCAAACGTACACAGTCGTAGAAATAAATCAAAGCGTCATATGTGACAGAACCGTTAACGGGCTACAAATGTCCACATGAATTTCAATCATATACCGATATCGACCATACCCAAGTACTATGGTCGATCAGTAATGTCAATAATTTGGGTCTTGAATGTCGTGTAATAAAAAACCTCCAAATTCTGGAGTAGTCAGAATTTCAGGGCTGCAATAACTTGTCATAGAGTGAATTTTGTTATTCAAATTGTGCATCTCTAAATCGTGTAAAATACACAGCGTCAAATTATTTTGCCAGCAACAAATAACTTTTATCTAGAAAGAAAGTAAAAAAAAAAAAAATGTGCACGAAATGCTGTTTAGTTAACAGCACGAGTGCCTTTTCTGTAACTTTTTTCATGACCAAGATATGAAAAACAGTACGTCTTTTCTAAACAAAACCCTCTATTTTTGTACTTGGTAATTTATTCCCTGACCTCAATACTCGTTCTAAGACGCACCAGAGTGCAGTATTCACGCACACGTGCCGGCCGAGGTGGCGAGCGGTTCTAGGCGCTACAGTCTGGAACCGCGCGACCGCTACGGTCACAGGTTCGAATCCTGCCATGGGCATGGATGTGTGCGATGTCCTTAGGTTAGTTAGGTTTAAGTAGTTCTAAGTTCTAGGGGACTGATGACCACAGTAGTTAAGTCCTATAGTGCTCAGAGCCATTTGAACCACGCGCACGTGATGTTATTGAAACCGTGACTCTAAACTGACTTTTACTCTCGTTTCCTAGCACACAGAGCACGTACCCGGGCTAACGTAATATATTCTCTTGCCGTAGTCGAGAGTAAAGAAATGCAAAACCAAGGCAACAGCACACCTGTCATTCAGTCTTCAAATGCTTAGCATTTCTATCTCCTCCTCGTTGGTGTTCGTTGCACATCCCCAAACATTCTGTTCCTCTGGGAAAAAGGTTATTTATGTTGCTGACGATAAAGTGACACACTGTACACTTCTTAACACTAGAGATTCAGCTGTGTCAGTTATCACATATTAACCCAGATCGGTCGTTCAGTCACTAGTGGCAACCATGCGTCATCTGACACTAATT
The DNA here is from genome assembly GCF_021461395.2 of Schistocerca americana. NCBI lineage: Eukaryota > Metazoa > Arthropoda > Insecta > Orthoptera > Acrididae > Schistocerca > Schistocerca americana. The sequence goes on along the minus strand of NC_060119.1, from coordinate 336,293,614 downwards.
ATTTGCCGGAGATGAAGCTTTCTTAGGTGATGTAGGCAGGAGTTTACTAGTGGCCTTAATGTGGACGGGAAATGCGATCACTCAACCGTTCACTGGTTCAAGAATTCGGACACTGTTTACAAGTTTCCATCAAACAATTACAGGCAGTTGTGAATATAATATCTATTCTGGAAGATATTTCTTTACGCCCTGAACGTAAGAGTAAACACATATCAAAAAGTGTACGACAGAGACTGTTGGAAAGATAGTGATGAACGGAAATACCTCGTAGTACGCCTCTGAGGTGTGAGTCGCAGTCATCAACCGCGAAGACGATACGGAGCAAATGAGCCGGAAAGGCACACGCTTGGCCGAGGCGAGCGCTCTCCGGTGTTGTTTGCATTTAATTTTGGAAATAGGACGCGGGCAGCGCATTAGCGGAGGCGCGGGCCTCCTGGGAGGAGGCCAGAAGAGGCCTCTAATCACTTAAGACTTAATCTCTTGTTCCCCGGAAATTGGATTTGGAGCGCCTTTTGTTTACCGCTTGCTCGCTGAAGGAGGAAGCCCGGCGGGCCGATGAGCGAGTGTGCAGTCGGGCCGACGACGTAAACTCAATTAATACTCTAATTAATTCTAAATCATGATCGCTTCCCACTGAAAATCTAACTTTCCTTAGGTGTTGTATTTCCTGGTACGGGCGGCACCAGAGACAGCCTTCGAAGAATAGTTTTCCTCATACTGAGATCTTAAGAATCATTAAAGATCGTCATGACCTCTAGATCCTGAAGTCGATAAGCGAACGGTCAGTATGTCTTGTGTTACGTATAATTTATAATTTCAGTCTCTCTGTCACTCTATTTTACTGGTCCGTCTTGATCACTCAGACTTTTACACTTCACCATTATCGGTTTTGGCTACAGCCATTTTCATACCATAAAATATTCTGATGTGGTATCAAATACAAACTAAACAGGTAGGTACATAGTAAGACCACTTACTTTGTTTGACGTTGATACTACATTAGAATATTTTATGATCTGAAGATGGTATCAAATCCAATTAAACAGGTAGGTACATAGTAAGACCACTTACTATGTTTGACGGTGATACTACATTAGAATATTTTATGATCTGAAGATGGCAGTTACCAAAACCGGTAACAGTGAAGTGTAAAAGTTTGTGTGATCAAGACGAACTTGTAAAATGGAGTGCCAAAATATGGTCACGGACTCATTCTCCAGACTGTATGTCCTAAATTGATAAATTCAGTCTGTTGGTATTACACCAACAGTTGATGTGCACGAAGAATTGTCGCTATTGATACGTCACTGCATATCAAAAAATTTCTCTGATATTTCTGTTATTATTACTTCATGAAATGGTGTAGGCTATAACATCAATCTTGCAATTTAACGGCAAGTGTACATAGTAAAGAGCGAGATTCCTGCAGTACATATCACTGCAGACTGTTGTTGAGAAATAAAACAGGATTTAAAAATTTCTCACTAATTTTACGTTCGGCTTATGCACGATTTGGAAAGCCGTTTGTGGCTGGAGGGTGTTGGTCTTATCGTTAATGATGTCGACGCGAACATTTCAAATTATACTGAAAAAAGGAGACAGTCGAAATGTCCGTGATGTAGCTACTTGATCTTCGTAATCAGTTTAGTATAAAAGAGTTTCATTTATAAAAGACACTATTTCACTGTTGACTATTGTTGTTACGCGAGTGTGGCCCCCTTCCTTCCACTACTCTTAAACTTTTTTAGTTTTCTTCTTAAAAACTTTAGCTCACATTCTTACAAAAGTGTCTTAAAAATCAAAGAACTTTACAATAAGTTTCAATACAAAGGAAGACAAAATATTTCGGAACGAAGACTTACTTAGAATAAATAGGTTGCTGACAATCAAATTGAAATATTTTAATGTACAAATGGAAAACAGATTCTGCACGGCGGTTGATGCCCAACACTGTCACTGGCGTCAACTGCCAAGCGGGGTGGGACTTCAGCTGTGCTGTGAATCGCCAGTTCACGGCACAAGAGAGCATAGGGAAGTACAATGTTCAATCCAAATAAGGTGAGCACTTTGACGAATCATTTTATGATCGATAAATGTACATCAGCTGCTCACCACCGTATTTCAGTCTCACGTGCTATTCTGTGGACTGATTTGCTGTTGGTGTCTCAAAGACTGATTGCCTACTAAATGGCAAAATCGTAAAACGACAGCAACCTGGAACGTACAAACACGATTGGTTGTACCACTCACCACCCACAGAGAAAAAAATCAAGGAACTTTAGGATCTGAAGAGACATTGCTTCAGTTGGAAACAGAAATTAATAAAACGAAATGGGTTATAGTTCAGTTACCAAAAGGGTATCACAAAAATACCAAATAGAATTATAATCAAGACATATCTTTACGACAGAGCAGCAGAGCATTAGGGCATAAAGGATTGGGAACAAATCAAAGAAAGAATCATATCTGGTCTTTTTCAACTATGAACAACAATGCACTTAAGTATGCAGATATTCCCAATGCCCCAAAAAAAAAAAAAAAAAAAAAAAAAAAACGCTAGCAGTAAAATTGAAGATGAGTTTAATGAGGACCCGACAGGTGTCTTGAGGAACACAAATCCTTAAGAGGAATGGGCCCTACGCATAGATACAGAGGTGGGTGGCAAAATAGCAGGACATGTGGAGAGGATATCGTAAATGAAAACACATAACTTCCATTTGATTTAAAATTTTGAAATGGTTTCTTATCATATAAACGAACGTGCAAAGTCGCAGAAGAGATCTGAGGAAAATCATAGATTACATCATGCAAAAGAAAAATTCTAGACTAGGGAGTAAAACGTAACGATATGCAGCGGCCCAAAATGTGACTTGATCACTTCTTGCCTGGAGCAAAGATCGTCTTTCCACCATTCAGGAAGATGACCTCCTACTAAAATTCCGGACGTTGTTAAATATAATGCAAATAGCCTCAGAGATGAAAGTGCTTCATTTCTTTATAATCTGAAACTGGCTCACGAGTTGCCAAGTTTTCATGACTGCGGAAATGTTGAAGAAAAATATCAGAATATCAAAAGAAGCATTTATGAGGTAGCAAAGTAAGCGCTTAGTCAACAAAGCGAGGAAAGAAACCAAAGCCAAGCGTGGTTAACGGATAACACTGGGGGACAGATAGAAGTTAGAAGAAGTTGTGTAACAGTTGGCTGAGAACGATAGACCCAGAGGAGAGAAAAACGTATATGAAAATAAAGAATGAGATCAGAAAAGAATTTAGTAGTAGGAAAAATTAGGTTTGGGAAAAGATGCGAACAAATAGATATCAGCGTGAGAGAATGGGTAGATTATCTCAAGACATTTTTACCAGAGACCAAACGCGTACAAGGACACAAAAATGGATTTTGAGACCGAAATGGAGACGCGATAACTACAGCAGAAGTAGGAAGATCTTTGAAACAAATAGAGAATGAAAAAGCTGCCGGGCCAGGAAACATACCAACAGAATTAGCGACGTATCAGCGGAAAGTGTTATGGGAACATTTCAGTAAGTTGTTTAATAAAAACTTATTAGAGGTATCCAAGGAATGGAATTTGGCGTCCACTTTATAAGAGAGGTTGTAGCGAGTTGTGTGAAATGAATCGAAGAATCAGTTAGCGGGTTGTGCAGTCGGGTCTGAAAAGGCAGGGAAGAGGTTATGCTGAAGCACGCTTAAGAGAAATTGGATTCCGGGAATGAAGATCTTGTGACGATAAAATTTTTTTCTTTGAAGACAACCAGTGGCAAAGACATTGGACGGGAATAGTGTTCATTGATCCATAGAAGGTGTACGACACAATGTCACTGAAGAAACTGAAGTCCTGAGGAGGCGTGGTTTTGTAAAGACGTAACGTTGAAGATATAAGGAACTTGCACAAGTTTTCAAAGTGTGTAATCAATGTGGAGAATCAAATCTCGTCACATCCTTTCTAAATTACAAAAGGATTGAAGAAGGAATTTTGGGTTTCCTACATTGTTTAAAATATGCAGTTGGAAAGAGCTACACTTCTGGAGTAGGAAATGTATGCGAATGGGTTGGTTCAAATGGCTCTGAGCACTATGGGACTTAACATCTGAGGTCATCAGTCCCCTAGAACTTAGAACTACTTAAATCTAACTAACCTAAGGGCATCACACACATCCATGCCCGAGGCAGGATTCGAACCTGCTACCATAGCGGTCGCGCAGCTCCAGACTGTAGCGCCTAGAACCGCTCGGCCATTCCGGCCGGCTGCGAATGGGTATTCTGATAAGACAGGACCAATGCATATACAGCTTGTTGTCCGCAGAAGGCAAGATAATGGTGACTACTGAAGAGGATGATGTCTGCTTCATTCTAAGAATAAAATGCGAATAATATGATAAAATAAATATTCAAAAGAGAGTGGAGGAAGTGTAGGCAATATAGTATTAGATGGTCAGCATATCAAAGTATGTAAATAATTAAAGTATTTGGGGGCATCGTATCGGAAGACGGAACAGGTAATTGGAAAATACAGCAACAAGTAGTCCATGGAAACACTGGAATCCAGAATCTAAACCGTCTGTTATGCTCTTATAAGACAAGTTGGAAAGTTCTATAGAAGTATTATAGAGCTTATAACAACTTACAGATGCGAGTGGTTGGAGCTTATGGCAAAAATCAATGACAAACTGACTTACAGAAATGGAGTAACTCGAAAGGTCGTGTAGAATATCCCGGCTATGCCACGTAAGAAATAATGTAATTAGGGCAATGACCCAGACTCAGTAAACCATTACGTATAGAAACACAAGAACGGCAGTTCTAGTGGTATGGACGTACTCGTATAACGCAAATCACAGATGTCCAAAGAAGACACTGACGTACCATCCTCATAGAAAAAAGGGAAGACAAAGTCAAATTGCCTTTTTAGATGGAGTAAAGAGACCATTCAAAAGTGAGAAATATACGAAGACGAGTGAGCGTGGGAAGACAGAAACTGATGGCGATCGGTATATGGGATGTGACGATGGCTGTAGGAGATCAATGGATAGAAGTGCGGTACAGCAGGGAAGAAATTGGGGTGCAGGCTTTATTACATCCATAAAAATCAAAAACAATTTTTTTCTTGTTTATATAAAGTGTAATTATGTAAGTTATATAATACACAGGGCTCTTAAGAACAATTACACCCTCAAAACGAATGAAAATCATGTTTTTGACATGTTTTAAACATAAAAGATGGTGCGGAAAGCTACCCTGTCCAAGGACTAACTTTACACAAACATACCGATACTTAGCAGGATATTCTTCGACTGTTTTGCCTCATTATGGGTAAATTTATACACGTCTCGAAATTTTAAATGGAGAGAATGCTGAAATCTGAAGTGGCGTGACAATTTTTATAGCTTTATTGACTTCTCGGAACAAAATTACAAGAAAATATGAAATATGACGAGTCATTTCAATGTTCAATTTTTACGAAGTAAACTGAAAACTACTTTTCTGCTGTGTCCGGAGCACGAGACTTAGTCACTTCTCACAATTATGGTACTTGTATAGAGCATGAGGGACTACTAAACCTAATTTCACTTCAGTATAGACTGATTATTTACATACGTGATTGCTATACTTTCATTTTGAGATACCCTCTTCATAATACCTTGGTTCATCATGTAGGTCTACAGTGTCGTGGTAAATGATTTCGGAGATATCTTCAACATAAGGCATAAAAATGTGCATGTTGAGGCACTTTCCATCTTCACGAACTTCACGTGTCTCCCATCACAACATATCACTTTGTCTGTTTGAGCAATAAAGTTCTTGGAAGAAAAAAAACGGTAACATAGCAATAAATGGCTTTCGGCAGCGTTAAATACATAACGATACTCGTGCTCAGTTAACAACAGTTATTATCCAGCAGGATGATGTACGAACAACACACTCACGATTTTCCTATGAGCTAAGACGACTATTTCTTACCTAATTGTAAGCAGCCATTTTGCCAACAACTTCCAAATCCGGTCACATGCGGTGTTCAATTGAACTTAGGAGGTAACGAATAAAGTAACCAGTGTTGTGTAAAGTAACCAAGGTTGACAGAATATAAGCGTAGCAGAGGAAAATGGGGAATCGTTCTAGTGACAATACCAGTCTCAAACGGAGAAATCCATTGAAGTAACCGAGTCTAAAGAAGTTCAGTTTGTTGTAGTTAGGCACCTGGTGAGGTGTTGCTAACTGCGATGAACAAATTTCTTTTGCTTCCTTTTACTGTGAACATATGTGCACATGATGGTCTAAAATACTTTTTTGTCCTACAGCATGAAATATACTGTAACAATTTTTGCTTTATTTGGGTTAATACATGAATCCCTCATTAATTGTGTATGATAAATTTGAGCATATGTTTCACCGTCTTTGTAACGCTTTTGTTAAATACACCGTGTAAAACTAGATATAAGTATGCACAACTATTGTATAAACTGTGAGGGCGGTATCGATAATTGCAGTCGAACAGTGACAGTCAGTAGGTGCGCAGTTCACGTGTGTTTGGTGTAACCGTGCTATTCACATGTTGGACAGAAACATACCAAAAGTTACTGTCGAGCTCCTATGCGATCAAGGTTTGAATTAAATTTCGACGTGAAAGTTAAGAAAGAAAATGGTAGACTGTTTGGATACAGCAAACGTCGTGAAGTATTATAAAGAGCATTGACAATTTAATCGTGAATGGACACAGTGTCCTTGTTAGAACTGAACAGCTTGCATCCAACTGAGTTGCACAAACCAATGTATTTTAAAATTCTTACTTCGTTTGCATCTTAATAAACTGCCCTGGATGCCAAAACATTAATCTCGGCCGGCCGATGTGGTCGAGCGGTTCTAGGCGCTTCAGTCTGGAACTGCGCTACCGCTACGGTCGCAGGTTCGAATCCTGCCTCGGGCATGGATGTGTGTCATGTCCTTAGGTTAGTTAGGTTTAAGTAGTTCTACGTTCTAGGGGACTGATGACCTCATAAGTTAGGTCCCGAAGTTCTCAGAGCCATTTTGAACCATTAATCTCGCTGTGAAAACACATCAACTGTTTTTTGCGAGTGGTAATGTGAATTCCCGGTCGTAATATACATACTCAGCGCAGATGATCTGTAACTTCGCGACCGGTGACTTAAATTGAATTAACCGCTGTTTCAGACCCATGTACTGAATGTTAGTAACAGCATCGTGCGCGTAAAAGACGTATTGTGCACATATTAACTTGGATCTGTTCAGCAACAATTACGTCCGATCGGCCCATGACAGTAAGAATCCGACGAAGGATAAACGTGATGATTGTCAGGAGAATCCTACAACAACTAACAGGACCTTTTGCTGCTACTGCGCGAACAATGAAGGTCCTGTAATTATGCTCCCAGCACCGACGAGCCGCCACTGACGGCAGAACGTTTTGACTACGAACAGATAAGCTGCAACGTAAGACTGTCGCTCTTAGAAAGACTCAAAGCATTTTAAGCAATTAAAACTGTAATATCTTTTCTTGTTGTTGGGATATATTTCCAAATATTTGCTCTTCTTAAAAATAAACTTAATGCCTGTGGACCGTGTTCACACTCTGTGTTCACATTTTTTGATTCCACAGTTAGCAATAATCATTGTTGCTCAAATGGTTGAAATGGCTCTAAGCTCTGTGGGACTTGAAATTCGAGGTCATCAGTCCCAAGACTTAGAACTACTTAAACCTAACTAACCTAAGGACATGACAGACATCCATGCCCGAGGCAGGATTCAAACCTGCGACCGCATCAGCAGCGCGGTTCCGGACTGAAGGGCCTAGAACCGCTCGGTCACAGCGGCCGGCCATTATCGTTTACCTTCTCTTTCCTCTCTCTTTTGTTTTATTGTAACTCTTATTGCAGGTGATGTATTTTGGAGAGACGTTGTTATAAATTTGTGTGTAGTGTTTTTATCAGACGTATTGGTACTTCAATGTTTTTCTTCTGATATGTGGTAACTCACATAAGTTGTGGCTGAAATGGCTCTGGGCACTATGGGACTTAACTGCATTGGTCATCAGTCCCCTAGAACTTACAACTACTTAAGCCTAACTAACCTAAGGACATCACACACATCCATGCCCGAGGCAGGATTCGAACTAGCGACCGTAGCGGGCGCGTGGTTCCAGACTGCAGCGCCTAGAACCGCTCGGCCACTTCGGCCGGCCTGTTGCACTTGATCCGTCAATACAGACAGGGTTAGCGCTGGTTATGGACGACATTGTAGTTGATGCCCCATGATGTTCAGTATATGTTCGCCTGGAGGTCTGGTGACTGAACAGGCCAAAACAACATTATGACACACAATAGAGCGTGGAGGTTCACAACAGAGGTATGTGGACGAGTGTTATCATGGAAAACACTCACTCGATTGCTGTTCTTGAATGGTAATACAACAGGCCAAATCACTATATTGACGTACTAATTGCCATTGAGGGTGTATGAGACAACCACGACAGTGCCCCTGTTGTCACGCTAAATCGCACCCCAGATCATAACACCATATGGGACGTCCAATGTGTCTAGCACGCAGGCTGGTTGCAGGCACACAACTCGTCTTCTCCTAACCAACACACGGCCATCACTAACACCGAAGCAGAAGCAGCTTTCATCAGCAAACATAACAGGCATCCACGCTGCCCTCCGATGAGCTCACGCTTCACATTGCTGAAGTGGTCGAAGAAGCCCGCTGTTCTTGCAACCGCAACTTACTGTAGCCATCGCTGCCAGCAACCAAGTCTAGTGGCTACATCCCTGCCAAGTCTTTTTACAGTATCGCAGAAGGAACATCCACTTCTTCCAACTCAGTGAGGCGTCTTTGTTAACTTGAAGGCATTCTTGACTAATATCAACTCATCACGTCCTATATTAAAGGTAACCAACGCTCACGACCTTTACAGCGTGTATTTATAGCTAATCTGATTTGCATCCTCGTAATGGCGCTACTAGCGCCACTCCTAAGCGACTGACTTCAAATTTGAATAGACGTCATCTTTCAGATGTAGAAACACGTCTATCAACTTTCGTTTGTGTCTCACTTATGCTTTCTCTGCCTCGTGATGACTGGGTGTTGTGTGATGTCCTTAGGTTAGTTAGGTTTAAGTAGTTCTAAGTTCTAGGGGACTGATGGCCTCAGATGTTAAGTCCCATAGTGCTCAGAGCCATTTGAACAATTTCACTTATGCTTCTTGGTGCTGCGATTTTTTTCCCATCAGTGTAGAGTTGAGGAAAATCACTTCCTCTGCCATCATTCTTTGTGAAATTTGTTGAGGTATTTTTTTTAAAGATATGTATTTCTTTGAGTTCATTTCCTGATCCTGACACGTTTTCTCCTACTTACTTTGAAAGTAAAGCGGGTCCTTTTCAGTCCAAATAATTAGATTTGATTTGCAAAATTACTTAGAGCTCTTAGAACAGTTTCCTTTACTCTGGGAACGAGCATCTCGGAAATGGCGACGGTCGTCGGCTGTTAGTGAGAATTTATTGAAAGCGGTAGAAGGATGACCCAATTACGTGTGGAGAAAAAATATTTAATGTGTGCGCCTTATAACGGAATGTGAGGCCGGAGGCTTGCCTGCACTGTAACGATGGATTGTGGCACATTGTTGAACATGGGGCTTTGCAGCAGGCGACCACTACATAGTTTCATAGTGATCCAACGTCATCGTCAGTTACCTTGGGGCTATGCATCATTGAGACAGGACACTTCTGATAAAGGAAACATGTCGTGTGGTGGAATGATACATGTTTTATTTGCACTACATCTACTACGTGTACGCCGTCATCGGAACGAACAGTTGCTGGAAGCCTCGTACTTGCAAGGCGGGGAGGAGGGGTCAATATTGTGCAACAGCGGAAGATAGTGACTAGAGCTTCCCCGATAGTGGTAACATCCTCCCGGATGACAACTGTCCTTGTCACAACGCTTAAATAGTGTTTCAGTGGTTTGGGAAACATGATAGTGGTCTCTCGCTGTCGTGGCCACCAAATTCTCGTGAGCTAATTCCATTGGAACACGTATGGACACTATCGGGTGCCAGCTTTACACCAAAAGCCCACAGCTCCATAATTTACGAGAATTGCGTAAACTATGATTAGACGTTTGGTGCCACATACCTCCGAAAACCTACCAAGAACTTGTCAAATTCATGAAACGGTGGACTGTCGCTTTACTGCTATGTGTAAACATATGGTTCCACATAGCTTCTAAAACCTAGCAAGAAGCTGTCAGTTTCATGAAAGGGAGGACTATCGCTTTAATGCGATCGAAAAGTGGGAACCAACTCCCTATTTAGTAGGTGTTATGGCTCAGCACTGTATAATGAAGAGTTGTAACACCTGTTTTAAGTAAGAGAAATACCCTATTGAGATAGTTAAAATTCCTGTACTAACTTGCTGACACTGGTGGAAGAGTGGAAAGACTTCTACTGTCGTCGAAGCTAATAATAACAGCAGAAAAATTTGCCCAAACATTCGAAAATTCCTTTGACTGTTAATAATAACAGCAGAAAAATTTGCCCAAACATTCGAAAATTCCTTTGACTGTTAGTGTAGCTCAGAATATGATTCGGCGGCAGGAGTGGTTAATAAAGAAACTAATGGCATTCCAGAAGTCATAACGAAATGAAGAAACCCATTTTAAATGTGACAATATAAACGTAGTTTAACCTGATGTTGGTCAAAGCCAATGGAAAATAGATGCAGACGTAGGAAGTAAAATAATGCACTAACGTCTACTGTAAACACAAACGCCAAATCCCTCATTGGGAGGGATAATGAATAGAAATCCATGGACAAATGTGCCGTAATCTATCAGCCTGTGCATGACAGTGCAAGACAGGAATGCCGTCCAAAATGTCGCACGCGAAAATGTGATTTATCAGATGCGTGATATTTTGGATTTTATTGATCACAGAGACAAGGAGGCACACGTTTTGTATAGCCCTTGGCCTAAATACACTTTGTGGACCTCCTGGAAGAGATAATCTACAGTACAGGTTCAAAATTTAGACGTCACACACTTTCTACAGCCCAGACCAGTTATAAGATTACTGGTTGTTTGGCGTTATGTATGGCCCAGTGTGGACCCTAGGAGGGGCTATAAAATCACCATTCGTTCATGCTATCGAGATATGGTGGAGACAGTGTCAGTGGGACAGAGAAGTGAAAGGATACTGTTTATGTGAGGGAGGAGACAGTGGCAGTGGGTTCAAATGGTTCAAATGGTTCTGAGCACTATGGGACTTAACTACTGTGGTCATCAGTCCCCTAGAACTTAGAACTACTTAAACCTAACTAACCTAAGGACATCACACACATCCTTGCCCGAGGCAGGATTCGAACCTCCGACCGTAGCAGTCGCGCGGTTCCGGACTGAGCGCCCAGAACCGCTAGACCACCGCGGCCGGTAGTGGCAGTGGGATTTACTGTAAAACAGTGGCGTAAAAATGAGATAATGGGAGAGAGACATGTACATACAGTGGTAGAGAGATGTAAGAAGACTACGGAGTAAGAGGTGGTAAAACGACTGAGAATGTTGCGTCTAAAAGAGCGCGACTATGTCTGCATGCCGAAATTTTATCGAGAAAGGCGGAATGAGGATTGAGGTAGCTGGTTCGCCATTTTTCTTTTTTGTCATAGTCTTTTCAAAGAGGAACGTATTCGCGTTATTTGTTCTCCAACAGGAGCAATTTTCCGCTAGTGTGATATTCACTAAAATTAACAACAGTCGCTCTAAAAAACATTGTATTCTAATTAAAATATTGTAAAAGCTACCTTTAGACATGGTTAAATCAGAAAGGGCCGTTTCCAAGTTCAATGAGAAACTGTTGAACGGGTTGACAAGTATGAATTACAAATTTTTCAGGGATTAACAGAAGTGAAAACATTAATTAATTCAGTTACAGCAATTTTTGAGAAACAAGGCACTGGCAAACTTTCTCAGTGTATTGAAAAACATGAAAGGTACGCTACAACTTTCATTAGACTTCATTTGCATGACAGAAAGCTATGTGTTTACAGTAGAGCCAACGGAAGGCTGTACATTAACAATATCATTGTCAGCATCCTTCGAGGAAATTTTTGGCACCGTCGTTTCTCATGCTACTCTTTACTTGTTTGGAATGTTGCCTGACCCACTTCCCATATGACAAATACGAGCTGAATCCAAGATGACGGCTGCCAAACTGACTGTAATGTAGGTTACTGTAACGTAAGTTATGAAGGTAATTTATGAACACGCTATTCTTCTCGAGAGATATCCCCTTAATGTGGTGACAACGATCGGTGTTAAGAATCATGGTTCCGTATGCTAGCTCCTGGACAGATCACTGCTGTATGCTGAGCGGCTCAGATAAGGGTGACGTAATGGAATTGACCAATCAGCCCGGTAAGCGATAACCACCGGCCTTTCACCTCGCAGCCCAGAAATATCAGGTGGGCCTATATTCCCGCCCCCGGGACGGCGAGATAGAATCCGCCGCGTGGGCGCCGGCCGGGGGTGATGCGGTATTCGCGTCACGCGGGCGCCCCAGCCAGCAGCCAGCCAAACCAATCACGCGAGTCAACAGCAGGCCGTGCCCCGCCTCGCCGTGCAGCGCTGGCCTGCCCACGCCACGAATCGCGTCTCCGCGGCGCATCTGCTGGAGGCCAGCGGCAACTGCAGTACCTGCTGCTAGAGGGTACCACCCTTCAGACGTGCAGCCATCACTAACCGCACTGGTTTCTTCCTTCATCCACAGCTTATACACTGTCAGACCAACAGCATCTGGACACCTCTATGTAATGTGGGATTGACCACTGGATGTCAAGAAACGTGAACCTGCCAGTACGCTTGAGGTGACGAATATCATCGGATATCTTCTAATATCGTTAGGACCACATAATCCCGGCATAGTGCAGCAGCTCGACGTACCAAGGAATTAACAAGTCATTTTTAAGCCCCCGCTGAAATATTGAGCCATGCTGCCCCTATATCCGTCCATAATTGTGAAAGTATTGCCGGCGCAAGATTTTGTGCACGAACTGGCCTCTCTATTACGTCCCTTAAATGTTCTATCGGATTCATATCGGACGATCTGTGTGGCCAAATAATTCGAACTCTCTGATTGTTCTTGAAACCAGTCTCGAGCATTTGTGGCTCTACCTCTTGCTGTATTGCCATCCATGAAAATCCCATCGTTGTTTTGGTACGTTAAGTCCAAAAATGGCTGAAAATGGTCCCCAAGACATAAAGATTTCCAGTCAGTTATCGGTTCAGATGGAAAAGACGACCAGGGCATTCCATGTAAACGCAACCGACAGCATTGTGAAGTCGCACTAGCTTGCACAATGCCTTGTTGACAAATTGGGATCATGGCTTCGTTAGGTTTGCGACACAGCTACACCATACCGTCAGGCCTTACCAAGTGAAACAGACTGATTTGACCAGGCCACGGTCTTCCAGTCGTATTGGGTTCAGCAGATATGTTCAAGAGCCCAGGAGAGGAGCCGTGGGCTGTCACGTGTTGTTAGCAGGAGTATCTGCGTCTTTCGTCTGCTGCCATAGCCAACTGACACCAAATTTCGCGCACTGTCCTAACGGATACGTTCGTCGTACATTTCGCATTGACTTCTGCAATTACTTCACGCTATGAATATTTTCACTATTTCGCGGCCCTATCAGCGACTGTATAAATATTAAATTTAATTTTAATAACCAACAGACTCAGTTTTACCGTTTACCTAGAATTTACCTAGGTTTCAGTCGGGATAACCCAACCTTCTTCAGAATAAAAGCAACTACAGTTTGTCCATAGTGGATATCGTCAAGCTAAAACTACAAATCCATAAATTACCACTACTAAATTCTTTTTGGGTGATTAAACTTCGTGCTTAAGCACAAAATTTTCCTAGACAGGCTATACCTTGTAAGCACATGATGTCTTCCCCGTATCATGACCAACGAATACTTCATAAATGTTAAGACAGTCGATCTAAGTACGTTCTGCACAGAATAACATATACGCCCTTTTCCTCAGCTATATCTTTTATTTCACTTTACTAGTAAATTCAAGGTCAGAAGTTAGGTTCGCGTCTTGTCCCAACAAGTAACTATTACACAGTTTATGCGGTGGCGCAAGGTATTGTGTCCCCCTAGGCGGGCCTCATGACGCTACAGACAGTTCCAGTACAGGACTCGTGGCTGCCGCATTGCGGTCGCGAAGTGGGACCGAGGCAGTTTCTGATAAGTTTTTACAGTCTGACGGTAATTTATGGATTTGTAGTTTTAGCTTGACGATGTCCACTATGGACAGACGGTAGTTAGTTTTATTCTGAAGAAGGTTGGGTTTTCCCGACTGAAACCTAGGTAAATTCTAGGTAAACGGTAAAACTGAGGCTGTTGGTTATTAAAATTAAAATTATTACTTCAAGCTATGATGCTTGTCTGATAGCATTAACATCTATACGCCGAAGCAACTGCTCTCGGTCATTAAGTGAAGGACGTCGGCCACTTCGTTGTCTGTGGTGAGAGGTAACGCCTAAAATTTGGTATTTTTGGCACTCATTCCCTAATGATTTCCGAATTGCAATGTCTCATGCTTCCAGCTCAAACAACCATTCCGTGTTCAGAGTCTGTTAATTCACGTCGTGCGGCTACAAGCATCGTCGCCTTTCACTTGAATCACCTGAGTGAAAATGACAGCTCCGCGAATACACTGCCGTTTTATACCTGGTGTACGTGATACCCCCGCTGTCTGTTTATGTGCGTATCGTTGTCCCAAGGCTTTTGTCATCTCAGTGTACAAAAGGAGGCGGGTGTATAGTGTTGATAATAGAGATGCAGTAAGAGCACAATGGGTCGACCAATGATTGGATGTCACGTAAATAAAATATACGCAGGGTATATAAAGCCTCTATTGAACCGTGTGGGCCGGCAGATGGCTGAGCGGTTCTAGGCGCTTCAGTACAGAACCGCGCGACTGCTACGGTCGCAGGTTCGAATCTTGCCTCGAGCATTGATCTGTGTGGTGTCCTTAGTTAGGTTTAAGTATTCTAAGTTCTAGGGGACTGATGACCTCACATGTTATATCCCGTAGTGCTCAGAGCCATTTGAACCATTTTGAGCCGTGTGGCTCGATCAGCGATATTCCCGCCGCAGGTATGGGTCATCTTTCCGATGGTGTGCGCAGAACGCGCAGTGGCGTCACCTACCGGGCCGATAGGGCAGCGAGGGGTTTATTTATTTAATCGTACGGCTAGGGCTCCCCCTCGGGCAGGCCGTTCGTCGGGTGCCGGTCTTACAATTTGACGCCACTTCGACGACCTTCAGTCGATGAGGATCATAGGATGATGATGAGGACAGCACAACACCCAGTCCCTGGGCAGAGAAAATTCACCGACCCATCCGGGAATCAAAGCCGGCATAGTGGTTTGACAATCCGTCACGATGACCACTCAGTTACCGGGGGCGGACAGAAGCGAGGGGTAAGCTGTAGCAAGTAGCGAGGATTTTGCTTTGGGACGCCTAGCAGTAGCGTCGTTTGGGAAGTGGTGGAGAGTACAGGCGCCGTGCGAGACAGCAGGAAGAGCGCATCTAAAAGGGGCTGTTTACCCAGGTGACGGCGCCGTAGCAAATATCGCCGGCGTGGAAGCAGTCACGTTACTGGGAAGCCGTTGTTGTATTTCGCTTCATGCATGTCTTCTGTCACCGGGATCTGTTGCGGCTGGCTTCGTCGAACAAGGAAGTGGGTAAGGGCCTTGCTTGCGCTGTAAATTGTGGCCGTCATCGACTGCTGGGTTCAGTGCTGTTGACTTCACCTTCCTTTTGACCGGCCGTTCCTACTCCTACTGAGTTTGTCCTCGAATGTGTTAATTTCAACTTGCTTAGTACGCAACGTTCTAGTGACAGCTGTATGTGATGTGATGATTAACATTTACTAGGGCCTGGAGTGCTGATACATTCTGTTTGTGGATTTCTACCGTCAGTATTAACCGCCATTGAAAACAGTTTGGCTGGTCCTTGTCTTAGTGCCGCCTGGTTTTGTATTTACATCACACGACGGAGTTAAGCTAGCCAATTGCTGTAGATATACGTGTATCAAATTTTCCCTGGATATATTTTGCCGTGAATTGCAATAACATTACTGTTACGTTTCTACCTGAAATAATAATGTGTCTGAGAGACACGTGTCTAATTCTACATGAGTAGTTTCATAAATCCTTACGAGTTACTGGGAGGTCAGTTGTTATTTTCTGTTTAAATAATTGGAAACTTCTTCTATTAATGAAAGTAGGAGAATTCCTTCAATGTCAGTATGTGGATATTGTAATTGATTCTGATTTAATCACAAATTTAAGTGTGGCTATTTGCTGTAAGTCGCTTTGTGTTTTGCGTCGGAGGGGGGGGGGGGGGAAAGGGGGGGGGGGCGAACTCGATATACCGCACGCTAGTTACTTGCATTTTGATTTCGTTTTATTGGGACTTCTGCTGTTGGTCTTGGTAGCGGGTGCGGGGTCCTGGGTTGTGTCCTGCTTGTGCTGTTGTGTATTTTCCGCCCCCTTTACCCGCGCGTGCCGGCTGGCCGTGTATCTAATTCACTCGCGGCTTAACGTATAGTTGGCCTTACGCACATAAGATAATAGATTTTTACTGCTTAGCTGACGTTCATTAATAGGTTGTTTAATTCTACAGATGATGTGCTGTAATGAATTATTGTGTTTTTCGTTACGTAAGACAGATGTCAATCTGTTGTTATAGGTACCCACTAATTCTGTGATTTTTCATGCCTGTCCGTGACCGTTGCTGCTCCCGTTTGGCGGTCCAGGCCGAGCTTGTATTGGAAACAGCTGAGTGAGCGGGTGTCCGCTTCTCATCATAGTTTGTTGAATACCACGAGGTTGCTATGTCACATGAAATTTTATATTTTGTATCCTGCATTGTAGGGTGCCTGCCATTTAAGTAACGTGGCTGTGTGCCATGGTATCTGATTTGTTGTTGCCTGTACTCTGAATTACTTTGCTAATACTAATCAATGCAGTAACGAAAGACTACATTTCCTAATTAAATTTTAGTAAAGTGTTCTTCAGGTTGATCATAGTTTTTGAGTAAATAATTTTAACTCATTTCAGTAAATTTGTAATAGGCCATAAGTGCCGTGGTTTACGAATGTTTAAATTTTGATGTAACTTGCTCATAAATGGTAATTTTAAATATGTGCTGATGGTTTTATTTATTATTTGTCTTGTTTAAATGTGCCAAATAAATGTCCAGTGCAACTGTCGATGGTGATTGCCCGATGTGTCACTTGGTCCAGTCCTACCACCCCACAGCCTATTGTGCTGAGCTTGTGTCGTTGTGTAAAAGTTTGAATTACATGATGTGCTGACACATCACCTATAAAGCTGCCCAAATGAACACCCTGTGACGTGTCTGTGAAGAAACAATCACAGCTCAGATAAGACCACACGTATCTCATGCACTGACAGACGGCTATCGTCGAGCACTCCAGAGGATGCTCATAAAGAATCACGCGACACCAGCGGAAGCAGCCAGTCGCGAAGCCCAAAATACTACCACTGGTCCAGGTAGTTCAGTTACTGCAGATAGAGAGTTAAAAACTCTGAGGTAGAATGGTCGAACAGATTCTCATAAGCCACGCATTTCCGTAATCAGTGCTGAGCGGCGCTCGAAGTGATGTAAAGAGCTACGCGACTGTATAATGGATGACAGGAAACGAGGGATTTGGAGCGATGAATTACCATCTACCTTGCGGCAGTCCGATGGAATGGTTTGGAAATGGCGAATTCCTGGAGAGCGTTACCTGCCACATGTGAGGTGACAGTGGTGAAGTCCGGAGAAGATGGTGCAATGGTACGGGGGTATTCTTCGCTGTTAGGTTGTGGTGCCCTAATTGCTCTTAAGGAAATGATAAATGTGCAAGGATATGAACACATTTTACAGCATTGTGTACAACGTACAATAGACGAACACTTCTGGAACGTTGTATTTTTATAACATCGTGGCATGCACCGTGTCATAAAGGAGGAGCATCTGTGAGGCAGTTGCATCTGTGAGGCAATCGTTTGTGGATAATAACATTCCTGAAATGGACCGGCCGGATCAGTTAGAACGTCGACTTTGCTATAGACCTGCCCGTCCAACATAACCACTTTCTCTGGTTTAGGATCTTGAGGAAGGTTGGGCTGCCACTCCTCCACATACAGACGCCTAATAGGATGTGGAGAGTTCAATGGCGAAGACTGGACTCACCCCATATTAATGTCCACTAATAGGTTCCGGACACTTTTGATCAGATAGTGTATTGCGTCGTTCAAGCTGTTACATACGTACTTGATATGTCCAGAGACAAAAAATAAGGAATCAGAATGCTGACAAGAATGGGTATTTGAAGCAAATTTCTATTCTTCTTTCTGCAAGTACTTGTTGCAGTTACGAAAAAATTTCATTTTATTGCTTATTAATACGTTCTGTTCTATTTTTCAGGTAATCTAAGTAATTTCTCTCCGCTTGAAAGAAATGGAATAAATGGCAGGACATCATCATTTGCAGTTTTCTTTTACTTGGAAACGTTCCTCAGGCTATTCAGAATACAGCGTACATCTGTCTTGACTGCTCCTACTCACATTCCACCACATGCGTGTGGCTGCCTTTCAACCGCACTTCATCAAATCACTTATTACCTGTAACCTCCCCCCCCCTCCCCCAAATATTGGATTGTCTAAAGAATCTAACTCCCACAGATGAGTAAAGTCTGCTCTCCGTTTTACGGAAAGCTATTTAATGACTTCAGAAAGTAAACTACGTATGTCACCCCATGCTCAGACTATTACGCAACAAGATTTGTGTAACGTCAACAAAGAGCACATACAGTTCTGCTGCGGTACACGTAACACGCGTATCACAGTGTGAGAGTGGTATGGATCATCACCAGGAATCGTACTTCAAAGACGAAGGACGCATGCTAGTACGATTCTTGTGAGCGAAAGGTATTAAATGTACGGAGGTTCACTGTAAAATTCTGGCGATGTAGGTAGTCAATGCAACGTCTCTTCAAGCTGTAGCGTAAGGGCACCAACAGTTCGACCAAGCAGCACAGAGGTGGATGATGCGGTTTCCATTTTTTCCGAGAGCTGAGAGAACGTCTGTGGGAAAGAGACTTCCAACGATGACGTTCACATAGCAGTTCTTGAATGCCTCCGTGACACAGAAGCGGATCTCTCTCGTCGAGGAATTGAACGATTCGGAAAACGTTTTGATCTGTGTTTACAAAGAGTTGGTGACTATGTTGAAAAATAGTCTCATGTATCTTTCTCAAACTGATGTGTACTGCAGCATGCGATAAATGGTACTTGGCAGCCATAATAATGCTTAACAAATATTTCGTAGCTCTCTCGTAATTTTTCATACATTTTAATGTTTATGACGTCACATCTCTCGACCTTAGCTCCATACTTAACAGTCACACACAACCGCTCGCTCGACGAAAGATCCGTTCCCATGGAATGGAAAGATGCACATGTCACACCAATTGTCAAGAAAGGTAGTAGGAGTAATCCACTTAATTATGAGGACATATGATTAACGTCGATATGCTGCAGGCTTTTGGAGCATATATTGTGTTCGAAGATTAGGATTACCTCGAACAGGACAGGAATTGACAGACAGCCGACACAGATATAGAGAACATCGTTCTTATGAAACACAACTATCTCTTTACACACACGAAGTGCTGAGTGCTGTTCACAAGGGATTTCAAATTGATTCCTCATTTATAGATTTCCAGGGGGCTTTTGACATTGTACCATATAAACGACTTGTAGTAAAATTTCGTGCTTATGAAATATCGCCTTAGTTACGTGACTAGATTCGTGATTACCTGTCAGAGAGGTAACAGTTCGTAGTAATTGACAGAAAATCATCGAGCAAAACAGAAGTGATTTCTGGCGCTCCCCAAGGTAGTGTTGTTGATCCTCTGCTTTTCCTTATCTCTGAAAATGATTTAGGAGATAATCTGAGAAGCCGTCTTAGGTTGTTTGCTGATGATGCTGTCGTTCATCATGTAGTAAAATTATCAAAAGATCAACAATAAATTGCAAAATATGTAAAAGAAGATATCTGTATGGTGCGAAAATTGGCAATTGATCCTAAACAATGAAAAGTGTGAGGTTTTCCACATGAGTGCTAAAAAGAATCAGTAGATCTTCGGTTACATGTTAAATCGGTCAAATCTAGAGACCGTACATTCAACTGATTGCCTAGGAATTACAATTACCAACAGCTTAAATTAGAAAGAACACAAAGAAAATGTTGTGGGGAAGACAAACCAAAGACTGTGTTCTGTTGACAGAACACTTAGAAAGTGCAGCTGACCTTCTAAAGAGACTGCCTGCATTACGCTTGTCCGTCCTCTTTTGGAATACTGCTGCGCGGTCTGTTGGATACTTACCAGATAGGATTAACGGAGCACATCGAGGAAGTTCAAAGAAGATGATGATGATGATAGGTTTGTGGGGCGCTCAAGTGCGCGGTTATCAGCGCCCGTACAAATTCCCAACCTTTCCTCAGCCCAGTCTCGCCACCTTAAAGAATGATGATGAAAACACAAACACCCAATCATCTCGAGGCAGGTGAAAATCCCTGACCCCGACGCGAATCGAACCCGGGACCTCGTACTCGGGAAGCGAGAACGCGACCGCGAGACCACGAGCTGGTGGTGGTGGTGGTTGTTGGATGTTTAAGGGGGACTAAACAGCGAAGGTCATCAGTCCCCCAACCACGAGCTGCGGAATTTCAAAGAAGAGCAGCACGTTTAGTATTATCGTGATGTAGGAGAGGGAGTATCACTGATATGATACAGTATTTGGTGTGGACATCATTAAATCGCGTTTCACGTTTCGGCGGAATTTCCATCACCAGCCTTCTCCTCCGAATGCGAGAGTATTCTGTTGGCGCCGACCTATGTAGGGAAAAACTATTATCATAACAAGATACGGGAAATCAGAGCTCGCCCGAAAAGATACTGGCGTTCGTTTTTACCGCACGCTGTTCGAGATTGTAATTATAGAGAATTATCGTGAAAGTGGTTCAAGAATCCCTCTGCCATTCACTCAAGTGTGATTTGCGGAGTATCCATGTAGATGAAGAATATGTCTCGTAAAATGATATAATTTCGCAGATACATTGAGCACTATATTTGATTATAGCGTTCCAAATGTGTTGAGAATAGAGTTAGTAGCAAAGAAGTAATAAATTAAAACGCCGTGACCGTTGCTGATGTCGTATTCCACAAAGAGCGAAAATGTAATGAAGAATAAACGTTTGTACTTTCGTCATTTAGTGGTGCGTGTCAGTGAGAAAACGTTTCGAAAGAGTTTGAAATTACAAGTAAGTTTTCTGGAAGTCGCTCAGTCCTCCCATTCTCAAATACTGCATGAATACGGCGCCTCGAGTTACGCAGCCTCAAGACATATACAGGGTTGTCTTTGGTGTGACGTCATAAGCGAGTGACTGCGTGTGAGATCGCTCTCTAAGTTTTTATACATTTTTAGGTTTCAGATACGTATAATATTTACTATATGAGTGACTTATTAGTGGTTTCTTCATTCACCTCTGCCTTTCTTGTGTTGTGACCTGATATTTGTGAGTGTTTCGTATCGAGCAACGTAACCTCTTACCCGTGTTAACATTCCGCGCTGACCAGTTGCAGCTGTAGCGGCGCATCGAAATCTAAGTACTAATTAATTGTTTGTGTATAGTGGTTTATTTAGGAACTTTAGTAGTCTTCAACCGGTGTTTTTTTGTGTTTTCTGGTGAAATAATTTCAGAAGAATCTTTTGGGAACTGTTTTCAGCTTCGTTACTGTGTCACTAGACGTTTGATTCTCTTTCTGTATTAGTTTTTTGTTATATCCACATTTGTTGTTTATTAATACTGTTAATAATAGTAGTTACTTCCCTTGTAGAGTAAGTTTGTGATTATTGTAGTCAGGTTTTTAACATCTTCTTATTGTAGTAGCGGAACTTAGAAAAATAAAATTTTACCATGAGTGAGAAGTGTGGGATTTGCCGTAGGTTCGTGAGTAGTGGACTGCGGTGTGAGACTTGTTCGAAGTATTTTCACTGGGGAGAATTCAGCGGGGAAGCCAGTGGGCATTCTGGTGAGATCCTCTCCTGGAACTGCAGGTTATGTAGCAAGAGTAAGTTGATGAAGGAGCAGGAGCGTAAGATCTGTGCCCTTCAGAAGCACTTGAAAAACGCACAGGAGGAGCTGGATAAGATGAGGAGGGAGAAGGGGGTTGGGGAATGGGAGCTGGCTGTTGGCAAGAGATCTGCTAGGAGAAGAAGATTTTCAGATAGTTTTACTATTGGTGTTTTCAATAGATATGACCAACTGTCAGAGTCTAGTGGAGAGGAATCTCTAGTAGCTGTAGATGTAGGAAGTATGAAGCAGACCTCATTAGTTACGGTGGCTAGAACAGTTGCAAAGTCGAAGACGAAGAGGAAGGTTCTGCTGTTAGGTAGTTCTCATGGCAGAGGTGTAGGCCAGCAGTTGCAGGAAGTGCTGGGGGCTGAGTACCAGGTCACCAGCATTGTGAAGCCTAATGCAGGATTGGCTCAGGTGACTGTTAACATAGGGGGGTTATGTAGGGATTTTACTAAAGAGGATCAGGTACTGATTGTGGGTGGGGCTGGTAATAGCATTGACAGGGATGTTGACCTGGAAAAGATAGCCACTCAGACTGGCAACACGAATGCGCATTTCGTGGAACTGTTTCAGCGTTACGATCGGCCTCATCTTAATACAGCCGTCAGGCGTAATAACATGAGACTTGGGGGTGCGCTGATGACAGAAAGCATGGGTCACATTTCAGTGGTGTCGGTAGAGTTCATCAGCAGGACGGGTTTCACTAGACATGGCCTGCATCTCAACAGGTATGGGAAGGGGAGGTTGGCAGATCTTATAGGTGACAGCATAGGTGGGGTTGGTGGAATCACTCATGGGAAAATTCCTGCAGTAGTGGGTGTTAGAGCTGCACCTTTTTTAGTTTGAAGTCAGCTGATAGGTATTCGTGCTTAAGGGAAGTCTCTTTAATAAAGGAACCACTTTTGACAAAGCTTAGGTATCTGAGTAATGAGGGAATTAGTGTACTTCACCAAAACATACAAGGAATTTGAAGTAAAGTTAGTGTACTGCTTGTAGATGTTGACTCTGAAATTATTGGTATATCTGAACACTTCTTAAATAAGTAGATAATTCAGAGGCTTCCTTTACCAGGATACAGGTTGGCTGGCAGCTTTTCGAGGAGCTCTTTGCGGTGTGGGGGAGTAGCCATATATGTGAAAAGCGGTATCCCATTTGAGTCAATTGATGTTTCAAAGTCTTGCACTGAAAAGGTGTTTGAATGTACGCAGGTGTGGTTAAATTTAATGGAGCTAAACTTCTAACTGTTTTTATTTATAGATCCCCAGACTCAGATTTCACAATTTTTTTGCTAAAGCTAGAGGAGGTTCTTGGTTCACTTTATAGGAAATACAAAAAGTTATTTATATGGGGTGACTTCAATATTAATTGTATAAGTGATTGTGCAAGGAGGAGGATGCTGGTAGACCTCCTTAATTCATATAATCTTATGCAAACCGTATTCTTTCCAACGAGAGTGCAAGGGAACACTAGAACAACCATAAACAACATTTTTGTTCATTCGTCATTACTAGAAGGGCATTCTGTTAGCAAAAAGGTGAATGGCCTTTCAGATCATGATGCACAACTTTTATCTCTAAAAGATTTTTGTGCTGCAACGCGTGTTAAATATAATCATCAGCTGTTTAGGAAAGCTGATCCAGTTGGTGTAGAGACCTTTGTAAACCTTATCAAGGAACTAGAGTGGCAAGATGTTTATAGCGCTGATACAGTAGACGATAATTATAATGCTTTTCTCAAGACTTTTTTCGTTGCTTTCCGTTAGAACGTTCAAAACAGGGTACTAGCACAAACAGGCAGCCTGGGTGGCTGACTAGAGGGTTAAGAGTATCTTGTAGAACAAAGTGGCAATTATATCAAAACGTTAGAAACAGTCAAAATCTAAATGCAGTAGCCCATTACAAACAGTGGCTGGTCTGCAGGGACAGGTCGAGGATATAGAATCAGTGCGTAGTGGAAATGTCCGTGTTACTGATAAGTCGCATTTATGTACAGTATTTAATAATCACTTTCTGAATATAGCAGGTGAACTAAATAGAAACCTAGTCCCAACAGGGAATCATATAGCGCTCTTAGAAAAAAGTGTTCCGAGAGCTTTACCTGAAATGCTCCTCCATGATACTGACAAGAGGGAGATTGAGTTAATAATTAAATCACTAAAGACCAAGAACTCTCATGGATATGACGGGGTATCTAGCAGAATACTGAAGTATTGTTCTATGTATGTTAGCCCAGTACTTAGCGACATCTGTAACTTTTCCTTTAGGAGTGGTCGGTTTCCTGACCGATTAAAGTACTCGGTAGTGAAGCCACTTTATAAAAAGGGAGACATTGATAATGCTGACAATTTTAGACCTATTTCTATGCCATCGGTGTTTGCTAAAGTTGTCGAGAAGGTTGTATATACAAGGTTACTGGAGCATTTAAATTCACATAATTTGCTGTCAAATGTTCAGTTTGGTTTTAGAAATCGTTTAACAACTGAAAATGCTATAGTCTCTTTTCTCTGTGAGGTTTTGGACGGATTAAATAAAAGGTTGCGAACGCTAGGTGTTTTCTTTGATTTAACGAAGGCTTTTGCCTATGTTGACCACAAATTATTACTGCAGAAGTTGGACCATTATGGAGTAAGGGAAGTAGCCTACAATTGGTTCGCCTCTTACTTTAACAACAGAAAGCAGAAGGTAATTCTCCGCAATATTGAGAGTGGTAGTGATGTTCAGTCCCAATGGGGCACTGTTAAGTGGGGCGTTCCCCAAGGGTCGGTGCTGGGGCCACTGCTGTTTCTTATTTATATAAATGATATGCCTTCTAGTATTACAAGTGACTCAAAAATATTTCTGTTTGCTGATGACACCAGCTTGGTAGTGAAGGATCTTGCGTGTAATATTGAAACACTATCAAATAATGTAGTTCATGAAATAAGTTCGTGGCTTGTGGAAAATAATTTGATGCTAAATCACAGTAAGACTCAGTTTTTACAGTTTTTAATGCACAATTCAACAAGAACCGATATTTTGATCAGACAGAATGGGCATATTATAAGCGAGACGGAACAGTTCAAGCTCCTAGGCGTTCGGATAGATAGTAAGCTGTTGTCGAAAGCCCATGTCCAGGATCTTGTCCAGAAACTAAATGCTGCTTTATTTACCATTAGAACAGTATCTGAAATAAGTGACACTTCAACACGAAAAGTAGTCTACTTCGCATATTTTCATACGCTTATGTCGTATGGTAATATTTTTTGGGGTAGTTCTGCTGATTCGAAAAGGGTATTTTTGACTCAAAAGCGGGCTGTTCGAGCTATATGTGGTGTAGGTTCGAGAACCTCTGGTCGACCCCTATATAATAGTTTGGGAATTCTGACATTGCCCTCACAGTATATATTTTCTTTAATGTCGTTTGTTGTTAGCAATATTAGCCTATTCCCAAGAGTTAGCATCTTTCAGTCGGTTAATACTAGGCAGAAATCCAATCTGCATGTGGAATGCACTTCCTTAACTCTTGTGCAGAAAGGAGTGCAGTATTCTGCTGCATCCATTTTCAATAAGCTACCACAAGAACTCAAAAATCTTAGCAGTAGCCCAAACTATTTTAAGTCTAAACTGAAGAGTATCCTCATGGCTCACTCCTTCTATTCTGGCGAGGAGCTCCTGGTAGAGCTAAAAAATTAAGCAAATTCCAGTGTTACATTGTTGATTTTCTTTATTCGAACTTACGACTTGTCACGAATATGTTTTTCTATATTTCATTTTATTTGTTTCTAATATCGTGTTGTAATTTCATGTATTGACTCGTTCCATGACCCTGGAGATTTCTCCTTAATTTGGTCCCACGGAACAATAAATAAATAAATAAAAAATAAAAAATTAATAATAAGCTGTTTAATGTGTTAAACCCTTAGCGGAAGATTATGAGTAGATTACGACAGCATTTTAAATTTTTAAATGCATCATTAATTGTGCGAAATACTGAAAATGAAATATTAGTGCTCAGTGGAAGTCATTACATCAACAGCCTGTACTGTCGTCTAATGACTGTTTTAACAATTCCGTGTTATACACGGTGCCCGAGGAGGAACGGACAATGTTCAGAGATGTAACACGAACGATCGTTCGAATCAATGAAGTCTAGTAAACTTGGGCCCTTAAGAACTGTGAGCAAGTTTTCATATTTGGTAACTGTGAAACAGATCCCTTCTACTGCTCTTTGTTTTCGATATTTTGAGAGGTGGTAGTATGGAGTAAACCAACAAGAAATACCCAGCAGACATGTGCTCTAAAATGCACACATTAAGTGCTAGGAGCCCTTTTCTCACTAGAAACGATGCATTTTTCAGTGGCTATGGTGAACAAGTGCTCATAGCATTAAAGGTATGCATTTTAGAACCCATGTCTACTGGATATTTTTTCTTGTTTTGCTGTATATGGAGACGTTTCAAAATACGGAAACCTAAGGAATTGCATTAGAAGAAGTTTGTTTCACGATACAGAAGATGAAAATCACTCATAACTCTTACGGTATGCGCTTTAGAGCCCATGTTTAATAGACTTCTTGCTTCAAATTATCGCTCCTTTCTTATCCCTGAACATTGACCATTCCTTCTGACACACCCTATAGATTAGGGATGTAACATTAATGGCGGATTCCGCAACAAAGTTGCTTCCTTCTGTTACTTCTTGATCAACGTCACACGCATGCAGTTGTGTAAGCAGGTTCCTATATCCGTACAGAACTACACGTAGATATCGAAAAGATCAAATAGCAGTCAAAACTAGTCACCAAAAAAAAAAAAAATGTGATATTGAGATTGTGAAGTGCAGAATAAATTTACACCTTCTGTGCCGGCCATTGTGACCGAGAGGTTCTAGGCGCTTCAGTCCGGAACCCCACTGCTGCTACGGTCACAGGATCGAATCCTGCCTCAGGCATGGATGTGTGTTATGTCCTTAGGTTAGTTAGGTTTAAGTAGTTCTAAGTTCTAGGGGACTGTTGACCTCACATTCTAAGTCCCATAGTGCTCAAAGCCATTTGAACCATTTACACTTCTGTTTGTTTTTGTCTTTCGCCTTAAATCTTCAGAAATTTAAGAGCAGCAGCCACTTCTTGTTTTTGCTTACTAAGCACCATCAGTAAATGGATGGTGTGTATCATTTCTTTCGGATAGTCTGAACTCGGCGTGAAGAAATGAGTAATTAAGATGAACCATCGCTGAGGATGCTTTGTAAGTAAGAGAGATTCACGACTGGTGTAAAACTCTCTTAAACTTCACTATGCTTAAAACGAAGATAAAGAAATTGTTAATATACAACAGCTACCAGTGCCAACGAAAATCGTCGTCCGAACAAATGTATTACACATTAATGTGGGTAGACAAGTCACCATAGTGCTAACAAAATTTCCAGCCGAATAATTGTTAGATACTAAGTTACGAAGATGGATGAAAGAAGTGTATAGAAGAATAGTGGACACTTGAGTTCGTATTAAAGATGAGGTATAGTCCCTAAAGGAACACAGAGATGCGCCATAAGAAATTAAAAACATGTCTTTGACCCTTCGTTTCCCGTTTCTGATTGGGGGGGGGGGGGGCGGCATTATTATAGCCCTTAAGGCAATGCTGGTGGTGGACGCATGCCCTTACTGACACCACCATTTCCCCCGGGAAGAAATCTGCGTACCCCTTATGTCTGTGTTTACAGTGATTGACGTGTAGGGGTGAGAACTCAATTAAATTATCTGAGTAGTGTGTATCTGAGGCTCGATGTGGATTCCAGTCAGGTATTGATCCAAGCGATTGTGTGAAACCGCCTAAAAGCCACATCCATGTTGGCCGTCGTTAATTTGCGAGGCTAAGTCGTTCCGCGAATGGCTCACCTCCTCACGTCCAGGAAGTGGCTCTTAAACGCAGTCGGCTCTCTGGAGGCAACCTTCTTATTATAGCAAATACGCGGATTTCGTAATGAAGTTCTAAAAATTTTTTTGGATTGTTTAAAATTAATCGTGAATCTTTGTCGTTTCTTTTCAGATAATTGCTGACAGTACGTTGTAAGCTATTCCATTTTTATTACGTTTGTGTTCAAATTTTCCGATGAATTCTATGAATACAACTTAACTTTCCCAAAACTTGTATCTCTGTATTTTTAAGCTTTTGTAAATTAAGTAAATTGTATGTAACACGTCAAGGTCAATAAAATAATTTAATAATGTTAACAAATTTACAATCATTTACGCATACAATGAGGTGACAAAAGTCATGGGATAGTGGTATTCACATATACAGATGGCGGTAGTATCGCCCACACGAGGTATGAAAGGGCAGTGTATTGGCGAAACTTTCATTCGTACTCCCGCTGATTCATGTGAAAAGTCCAATGTTATTTTGGCAGCTCGACGGCAATTAACAGTCTTCGAACGCGCTATGGTAGTTGGTGCTAAAAGCGTAGGGCATTCTATTTAGGAAATCAGTAGGGAATTCAATATTCCGAGATCTACAGAGTGCAGAGCGTGCCAAGAATATCAGGTATTACATCTCGCTACGAACGACGACCGAATGCAGCAATGTTTGTGTAGCGTTGTCAGTGCTCATAGATAAGCTACATTGCTTGAAATAACGGCATTAAACAATGTCTGACTAAACGACGAACATATCTGTGAGGGCAGAGCTATGAAATTTGGCGTTAGTGCGTTATGACAGCAGAAGGCCGAAGCTAGTGCCTTTACCTACAGCACGAGATCGTTTGCACCGCCTCTCCTACGCTCTCGACCATATCGGTTGGATCCTAGGCAACTGGGAAACCGTAGCCTGTTGAGATAAGCCACGATTTCAGTTGGCTCTAAGCACTATAGGATTTAACATCTGAGGTCATCAGACCCCTAGACTTAGAACTACTTAAACCTAACTAAATTAAGGACGTCACACACGTCCATGACCGAGGCAAGATTCGTTTCTGCGACCGTAGCAGCAGTGCGGTTCCGGACTGAAGTTGAAACGTCCCCTTAGAACAATTATAAATGACTGTGCTTAAACTGACACACAATGTTTTAGCGCAACGTAATCTGAATTCCAATAATCCCTACAAAAGAATGGCCCTGACTAACATTAACCTACACCTTTCACAAATCACTTACCTCACAAATATCTTCGATACTCTAACTACTGCAATACAGCGAGGGCCACTACTGCCAGCTAAATAAAAGATTCAAACTACGGAAGGCACTAACTACTGATAGGGATAGTTTGCAAACGAAACATTTTAATAGAGAACAAACAATGTATTTACCTTAATATCATCAAAAGTCATAACATATATAGCAGTTCATGACATCCAGTCTTACAAATATCAAAACTCCGCCATTTCTTTCCCCACATCCACCACTGCTGGTGGCTCACCTCCAACTGCGCAACGCTACGCGCTGTTCACATCCAGCTGCCCAACACTACAATGGCAGACAACAATGCAAACTAGCCACAGACTGCACATAGCACAGCCAGTGATTTTCTTACAGAGCGCTACGTGGCGTTACCAATAAGTAAACCTAAACAGCCTACTTACATAGCCCCCATGCTCCCCACAAAAAATTTTACAAATTGTTTTGGGCAGTGGCCAATACAGATTTGAAAATTTTTTTCATAATTACAGTAACAAAGAAATCACATGCACACACTTATTGATACAATGTTGGTCAAAAGCTAAAATTTTCTCACAGTCCATGAAGACAGTCCTGATCGTTCATCACAGTAACATAGCAGTGTTTTTCTCAAAGTCTGAGCAGTAGAAGAAAATGCACACGGAAGTAGTGGATTTCCATGCAGTCTTGATGAAGTAGTGTTGTCCTTCCAACGAAAAGACAGTGCTGACTCTTGACATGCAGACAGGTAATGGGCCATAACAGAGCAAACCCACCGCAGAGTCAGTCGAAGTTTTGAAGAATATTGGTAGGTAGGTCATCACAGAGCAGACCCACTGTAGTCCTGGTAGAGATTACGGTATTGGTGGGCCACCAGAGGTGCAGACCCACTGCAGTCCTTGTAGAAATAATGGTACTGGTGAGTCAGCAAAGGTGTAGACCCACTGTAGTCCTTGTAGAAATAATGGTATTGGTGGGTCATCAAAGATGCAGACCCACTGTAGTCCTTGTAGAGATGGCCAGCAGCCATCTGTTGTGACTGTGCAGGTGCACAATGAGCATTGAAGAGTCTTGCGGATATTATAGCAAGTACATAACAACCACTTGTGCATTCACAAAGTTTTTGAATTGTCCTTAGAACCAGCAATGCTGTTAACCAGTCCCTTGCTGAATTATCAACACATGTCCAAACACTAACAGTCCTCTTTTTTTTACATATTGTGCATATACTATGACCAACAGAAATGTGTGCAGTGAAATGAATGCTTACAAGTTACTTAATTTGATGAACTGGTGTCAATTACAATAATAATGGTACAAAATACATCATTAAAAACATAACAGTACAGATAACATTTGTAGTAACACAGACTTTACAAAAGAATAGAAATAAACATATACATCAGTGTTACAGGAATTATGACATAATTACATACATAAAAGATCAGAATAACTTTTGAAACATCAACTTCACACATGAGCATTGAAACAGAACAGAATAAATAATGTCTAAACATCTTTACAAAGAAAATAACATAGTATCTGAAAAATTCTGCAACATAAATCTTATTAGCTAAATACGTAAAGACGGGAAAAACACAAATTCACATAGTGTAATAACACTAAAATACAGGACAGGGTTTGTTTTTAGTGTGACATTTGGTAGTGAAGTCCACCCCAAAACTTCGTTTCATATATATCTTTCCTCTTATTTCAACATTTGTTTCCACCAAAAAAATTCTATCCAAGCATGCTTTCTGCATTTATATGTTCACGCATTTCCTACCTCATTATTTATTTTCCATAATCTTACCTCATCATTTACTTCCCAGAAAATCCTACCTAAACCTGTTGTCCCTAAACCCAACTTTTTTGTTCATATCCTCTATCAAAATACTGTTTTGGCCAAACCATTTTCTTATAGCTTCTCTATGCATTTCTTCCAATTCATCACAACACGTTCTCACATATAACCTACCCCTCTTAAGCTAACTTAAATCTACAGAGCTCAGATGCTAAACTAAGGGACGAGGCAATGCAGCAGCACATAACAAATTAACACAAACCGCAAGGACAAAAAAATTCAAATTGGCGAAGCAAGCAGCAATATTACAACTAATATAAGGCAATGAGCAGCAAACAAGAAAAATAAATCAGTAGTGAAACTGGCTTAACAGAGTAGTGTAAAGTGAAATTTAGCAGCACTATGCCTGGCAAACAGCAGCTGCAAATGCAATAACTTATATCTAAACATGACACAGCTCAAGCAGAAAAAATATTACATGAGGTAAGTACATTGACTTCAGCAGAACTTTGCTTACAGAGGACGATAACTACGA
Organism: Schistocerca americana; assembly: GCF_021461395.2. Lineage (NCBI taxonomy): Eukaryota > Metazoa > Arthropoda > Insecta > Orthoptera > Acrididae > Schistocerca > Schistocerca americana. Next base: position 336,261,901 of record NC_060119.1, on the reverse strand, counting down.
CACTTCAACAGAATTATATTACAGCAAGACGCACATTTAGCGCTACAGGACACGCATTTCAGTCATTAATTTTGTACTTAAAACATTAATTTTTAAAGATTTTTGAATTACAAAGAAAGTTTTCCGTGATACATTTCATTCCATTGCTGTAATCTGTAACACCTGAGGGTATAATTACATTAATCCTCAGGGGGTACACGCCTACTTTGTGTACCATGTGTTTGGCAAGCACAAGGAGCCCTAGCTAATATGGTATTTGCTTATACAACTTTACACATCGGTACCATATTTCTCTAACACATAAATTACACAGCTATCTGATCATTTAACTGAGAGACAAACATTATTTTTACTACATCAGTGACACATGTTTACGTAATTACACAGTTGGATAACTTCACACTTACGAAATTGTATTTTGTCTGTACTTTGTGAACTGTTCATATTTTTTCGGAATCATTGTGATACCATGAGAGCTCTGAATAATGTATTTTGTGTGGGATCACGATTTTTAAAGTACGATTGAGGTAGATGACACTGTTGAAATGAGCAGAGGATTTTAATTTAGGTTTTGACATTATTGCAGAAAGCTACGACGTTTTTGAGATTTGACTGAGGTATTATGATGTTATTATTATGATGACAATATGTATTATGCTGTTGAGGTATGTTTATGATCAATAAGGTGATGTTATATGAAGAATTTGATTATGCTACATATTTATTATGATGAAATACTGAAGAAGTGTCGACAAATATTTATATGTGTAATAAGGTAAGGAATAATAAGTTGTGGTTAGGGACTCTGACTTGTGAAAAAGGATGTTGGAAACCAAGAATCATACATTAGAATTATGAAATGTGTGTACATGTGTGAATGTATCACAATGCCACTGAAAATTTTTTGGACACTGTTATAGTCACAAGATTTTGTTTCTACACCTTTGCAACGCAAATTCTCGACCCATGAAATTTTATATATGAGACTGTCACTGTAGCAGAAACTGCTGTCATAAATATTTCGGTAAGAAAGTTAAGTGACCACCTTCACGTAATGCGTCGTGGGCACCCATCTGCGCGACAGATGCCTGGAAAAAAGACATTAGTTTGTGCCTTTCAGAGGCACAGGTGGAGAAAAAAAAAAGGGACGCTATTATCCTCGCTATTGCCATTCCTTTGTAGAAAGCATCGCAAATACGACACGCTCAAACTTGGAAACATATGATAACACTGAGGAGCTCTTAATTTATGATATTTACTGAAATGCCTAATGAAATGACAAGAAATATTTTTATGTCTATACACCTGATTATGACTACTGTCTTTCTAGTTGAAAGATTGTTTACTGCATTATGAAATGCCATATGGCTAGTGAATGACGTTTCATGCCTTGCTTCGCCTGTTTTGTTTAGTATCTAGTTCCTAGCTGCACTGCAGCATTGGTTCAAATAAAATTTTATACATGTACTAATATAAATATTTTATGCCTACAGATCCAGTAAAAAATAACTTTAGGGAGCACAAAAAGATATTTCCACTTCACAGGAATTGCTTGCATAATTTTTGTCAGTGACTTGGTAACTTGTCTGCTAGAGCAAGTTACAGTGATGTATCACTCTAGTGTTAAGATGTGACATAGGTATTAGACATGGCCATTTTTAGTGTAATATTTTTTCTGCTTGAGCTATGTCATGTTTAGATATAAGTTATTGCATTTGCTGCTGCTGTTTGCCAGGCATAGTGCTACTAAATTTCACTTTACATTACTCTGTTAAGCCAGTTTTACTACGAATTTATTTTTCTTGTTTGCTGCGCATTGCCTTATACTTATTGTAATATTGCATTTGCTTTGCTAATTTATGCTGCTTGCTTTGCCATTTGTATTTTTTATCATTGCTGTTTGTGTTAATTGTTTTGTGCTGCTGCATTTCCTCGGTTCTTAGTTTAGCATCTGAGATCAGTAGATTTAAGTTAGCTTAAGATGGGGTAGGCTGTATGAGGGAACGAGTTGTCATTAATTGGAAGAAATGCATTGAGAAGCTATAAGAAAATGGTTTGCCCAAAAAAGTATTTGGAAAGAGGATATGAGCAAAAAAGTAGGGTTTAGGGACAACAGGTTTACGTAGGATTTTCTTGGAAATAAATAATGAGGTAAGATAATGGACAATAAATAATGAGGTAAGAAATATGTGAACATATAAATACAGAAAGCATGCTTGGATAGGATTTTTTTGGTGGAAACAAATGTTGAAATAAGACGAAAGATCTATGGAATGAAGTTTTAAGTTGGACTGCAGTACCAAATGTTACACTGAAAACAAACCCTGCCCTTTCCTCTTGTGTTATTCTGCTATGTGTTTGTGTACTCTTGTATATTTGTGTTTTTCCTGTCTTTATGTGTTTAGCTGATATGAGTTACATTGTAGAATTTTTCTCATTCTATGTTATTTACTTTGTAAAGATGTTTGGACATTATTTATCTGTTCTGTTTTGTTCCTCATATGTGAAGTTGATGTTTCTAAAGTTATTCTGATCTTTATGTACTAATGTCATAATTCTTGTAACACTGATGTGCATGTTTATTTCTATTGTTTTGTAAAGCCTGTTTTACTACAAATGTTATCTGTATTACTATGTTTTTAATGATGTATTTTGTACCTTTGTTATTGTATTCTTATGTTATAAAATTGTAATTGACACCAGTTCATCGAATTAATTAACTTGTAAGTTACATTTCACTGCACACGTTTCTGTTGGTCAAAGTATATGGACAATATGTGAGAAGTAGGGACTGTTAGTGTTTGCACGTGTGTTAATAATTTAGCAAGGGACTGGATAACAGCATTGCTGGTTCTAAGGACAATTCCAAAAACTGTGTGAGTGCACAAGTGGTGGTTTATGGATTTGCTATATTCTCCGCAAGACTCTTCAATGGTCATTGTGCACCTGCACAGTCCCAGCAGATGGCTGCTGGCCATCTCTACAAGGACTACAGTGGGTCTACGTTCTGATGACCTACCTACCAATATTCTTCAAAACTTCGCCTGACTCTGCAGTGGGTTTGCTCTGTTGTGGCCCATTACCTGTCTGCATGTCAAGAGTCAGCTAAGTCTTTTCGTTGGAGGGGCAGCACTACTTCATCAAGACTGCATGGATATCCACTACTTCCGTGTGCATGTTCTTCTACTGCATAGACTTTGAGAAAAACACTGCTATTTTACTGTGATGAACGATCAGGACTGTCTTTGTGGACTGTGAGAAAATTTTAGCTTTTGACCAACATTGTATCAATAAGTGTGTGCGTTTGATTTCTTTGTTATTGTAATTACGAAAAATTTTTTCAGATCTGTATTGGCCACTGCCCAAAACAATTTGTAAAATTTTTTGTGGGGAGCATGGGGGCTATGTAAGTAGGCTGTTTAGGTTTTCTTATTGGTAACGCCACGTAGCGCTCTGTATGAAAATCACTGGCTTTGCTATGTGCAGTCTGTGGCTAGTTTGCATTGTTGTCTGCCATTGTAGTGTTGGGCAGCTGGATGTGAACAGCGCATAGCGTTGCGCAGTTGGAGGTGAGACGCCAGCAGTGGTGATTTGTGAAAGGTATACGTTAATGTTAGTCAGGGTCATTCTTTTGTAGGGATTAATGAAAGTCAGATTGCGTTGCGCTAAAAAAAAAATATTGTGTGTCAGTTTAAGCACAGTCATGTATAATTGTTATAAGGGGACGTTTCAAAGTGCCTAGAACCGCTCGACCACAGCGGCCGGCCGATTTCAATTATTATGAGCTGCTGGTAGTGCTCCAGGGTGGCGCATACCCAATGAAGCGATGGATCCAAGTTGTCAACAAGACACTATACAAGCTGGTGGTAGCTCCATAGCGATGTGGATTGTGACTACATGGAAAAGACTGAGCTCTCTGGATGTTTGGCAGCTTGGAGACCATTTACAGCCATTCGTGGAAGACATTTTGCCAAACAACTTTGGAACTGATATGGATAACAGTGCACCATGTCACCAGGCCACAACAGTTCGCGATTGGTTCTGGACAATTCGGGCGAATGATTTAGCCACACAGATCGCCCGAAATGAATCCCGTTGAACTTTTATGGAAGATAATGGAGAGGTCAGTTCATGCACAACATCCTGCACCAGCAATACTTCCTCAATTATAGCCAGCTATAGAGGCAGCATGGTTTAATTTTCATGCATGGGACTTCCAACGACATGTTGAATTCATGCCTCGTCGAACTTCTGCACGACGCCTGGAAAAAGGAGGTCCGACACGATATTACGAGGTAACCTATGACTTTTTGCCTCAGTGTATTGTCCATCTGTGTTGCAAGTCGTTCCACATTACATATACACTTCCCATTATCCTGAAGATCACTACACATTGTCATGTCAAACGTAAAATTACTGTGTACAAACGTAAGCGTAGTTATACTGCATCGATTATAAGTGCTCATGTTCATCTATAGTTGGAGATTGGAAGAGGTGTCGTGTAAACACATCCAGCACTATGCAGTATGTTAAATATGGGTCTATATTTAACGCACTGCACGCCTAATTTCAATCTTCGTTTGGGACTGATATTTCGTGAAAAGATTCCGTCCCGTCGAATGATGTTTTAATGATTGCCACCCAATCTTGCGTATCATACCTGCGACACAGTCTACACTAAGTCATGATTGTACAAAGAGAGCTGCACGTCTTTGTACTTTCTCGATATGCGCCATAATTCCTACCTGGTAAGGATCCGATACCATACCGGGATAACAGAGGGCAGACAAGCGTAGTGTAGGTAGTCTATTTTGTGGTTTGGTTCAAATGGCTCTGAGCACAATGGGACTTCACTTCTGCGGTCATCAGTGCCCTAGAACTTAGAACTATTTAAACCTAACTAGCCTAAGGACTTCACACCCGTCCATGCCCGAGGCAGGATTCGAACTTGAGACCGTAGCGGTCGCGCGGTTCCAGACTGAAGCGCCTAGAACCGCTCGGCCACCCTGGCCGGCTTAGTGGTTTTATTTCATCTTCTAAGTGTTCTGCCAATAAAACGGAGTCTTTGCTTCACCTTCCACATTATCTACGTTACCGTTCCAGTGTAAATTTTTCGTGATGGTTATCCCTTGGTATTTTGTAGAATTTGACAGCTTCTGAATTTCTGTCGCTTATCGTGTAAACGAAATGTATTGGATTCCTTTGAGCGCTCATGTGGATTATCTTAAACTTTTTATTATTTGGAGTCAATTGCCACTTTTCGCATCATACAAATATATTGTATAAGTAATTTTGCAGTTGTTTTCGATCGTCTGATGATCTCGTTAGACGGCAAATAACTACTTAATCTGCGAGTGACCTAAGAGCGCAGCTCATATTACGAACAGCCGAGGCCGTATAACCTCCCTTGGGCAACGTCAAATATCACTTCCGTTTTACTCGATGACTTTCAGTCAGTTCCTACGAACATTGATCATTGTGACAGCAAATCATGAATTCAGCTGAAAACTGAGACAATACTCCACAGGAACGACATTTCATTAGAAGCCGCTTGTGAGGAATGCTACTAAAAGCCATCTGGAAATCCAGAAACAGGGAGTCTATTTAAGAGTCCTGCCGATAGCACTCATTACTTAATGAGATCAAAGAGTTAGTTGTGTTGCTGATGAACGCTATTTCTTGAAACCGTGCTGACTGCGTGTCAATATATCGTTTTCTTTAAGGCAATTCATAATATTTCTAACACTAGATATGTACCAGAATCCTCCTACGAATGTACGTCAGAGATACTGGTCTGTTCAAATGGTTCAAATAGCTCCAAACAGTATGGGACTTAACATCGGAGGTCATCAGTCCCCTAGACCTTAGAACTACTTAAACCTAACTAACCTAAGGACATCACAAACAGTCATGCCAAAGGCAGGATTCGAATCTGTGACCGTAGCGGTCGCGCGGTTCCAGGCTGAAGCTCCTAGAAGCGCTCGGCCACAACAGCAGGCTATTGGTATGTAATTTATAGAAGTACTTCTTTTTTCTCTTTTGAGTATTGGTGTGGCCTGTGCAACTTTCCAGTCCTTAGATACGGATACTTCGTCGAACGACCGGTTGAATATGATAGATAGGAAGGGAGCTGTTGAATCAGTATAATATGAAAGAAATCTAAACGTTATACAGTCTAGGCCGGAAGACATAGCTTTATTAAATGATTTGAGTTGATTCTCTATACCGAAGTTACCTACCTTTGAGTTACTCATGTCGCCAGCTGTTCCCAATTCGAATTCTGGAATACATTGACCGAAAAAAATCGCCGGACCAAACAATAATTAATGTAGAGTAATGGAATTTCGAGAATGTTTTTGTCTAGGTAACGCATGTTAGTTATTAACTGCAAAACCATAGGTCAATTTAAACGCTGGACAATTGTGAAATGCTGATACATTGATACGACCATAGCCGCCCTAATGTTGAATGCAAGCATGTAGAAGTGCATCATCCATTGCGTTGTACATGTGCCGGACGTCAGTTTCAAGGATGGAGTTTTGTCGGTCAATACATGGACGGTTAAAGCTGGTTTAGATCACGCTGAAGTTGTTGTCCGATGATGTACCGTATGTGCCCGATTGTAGACAGATCTTGCGACCGAGCCGGCCAAGGCAACATGTCAACACTCCGTAGAGCATGCTGGGTTACAGTAGCGGTATGTCGGCGAGCGTTACCCTATTGGAAAAAAAACGCTCTGGATTGCTGTTCATGAATGACAGAATAATAAGCAGAATCACCAAACTGACCTACAAATTTGCAGCGAGCGTTCTGGGATAACCTCGAGGGTGCTCCTACTGTCACATGAAATCGCTCCCCAGCTCACATCTCCAGGTGTACGTCTAATGCTTTGAACACGCAGACGTGTTTGGAGCAGCCTCTCAACTAGCCTCTTTCTAATCAAAACACGGCCATCATTGGCACCGAGGCAGAACCAGCTTTCATCATAAAACACAACAGACCTCCATCCTGCACTGCAATGAACTCTCGGTTGACACGACTGAAGTCGCAAATGGTGATGGTTTGGTGTCAATGGAATGCGCGCTACAGGACGTCTGGGACGGAGCTGTCACTGTTATAACGGATTTGTAACAGTTAGTCGTTTCAGTGTGACGCCAGCTGCGGCTCAGGCTATTGTTGCAGATGCCGGAGGCTTATGCCGTAAATAGTGGTCTTCCTTCTCGGTAGTGCTCAGTGACTGCCTGCTGCCCTGTTTTTTCATGACTGTGCTTTGTTGTGACCAACGCTGCCGGCTACATTCCTACCGACTGTTTCTGCAATATTGCACAAGGAACGTTCAGTTTCTGGTAGTACTATTAGACGACCTCCTTCAAACTCACTGAGGTGTTGATACTGGCGTATGTGACGTGTTAAAGACAGTGGAAACTAACCCTCACTACGGTTGCAGCGCAAATTTAAATCACACCTGATTTGCATCCTCATATCGGCACTACTGGCACTTCTCTTACGTGACTGGCGCGGAATTTGAGTAGACATCATCTTTCGACTGAAGAAACAAACAAACATCTTTCGTTTATGTCGCACAACTCCTTCATGACGCTGCGATTTTTTCTTTTTGACATCAGTGTATTTACTTCGTCTTATTTGGTGAAGGAATTTCTCACCACTGCATCTAGTAACGCCGTTTTAGCTGCACTGTATTCTGTAACTTTACATTCCTATCGCGCAGTGAAGGTTTTGATTGTGTCTTGTCGCTGGAGCACCTTACATACGACCAGAATATCAATGGGTTTTCTGCTGGATTTCTAGACAGAGTTTCGTTGCGGAAATTGGTAAAAGCATCTCACATAGTAGTCCGCCCTAAATTAGGAGCTTCTGTGGGACGTCACCAACGTTGGGATTTTATGTTCATTTAAACTTTGCATGTTTTTTCGTTGTTTCTGCAATAGTCTTCCATTGTGTTTAATGTATCATGGGGTTTCACTTCTGCTTTTTACTAATTTCGTCGGTGTACATCTCTCAATTGCTGGTGAAACTATTTTTTGAATTAAAGCCCCATTTGTCTTACAAAACTAGTTCAGACGGAATTGAGACTTTCTGTTAGGAACGCGTCAAGCGAAGGTTCATTTGCTTTTCTTAAATATAGGTATTTTGCGTTTGTTTTTGGTCAGTGTGGAGGTCAAAGTATTCAGACTCGATACAATGATCTTGAGGTCCATAATCCCTGTATCCTACACGATGCTCCCTGTTTTCTTACGGTTGCTTGTTGCTAAGAAGTCAGGTATGTTTTTGCATATCAATAAGGAAACGTTATTGCAATTACTGTTCCACTAACATTAATTGCCCACAGAAGAGTGGCAATCGTAACCTTCCTTCGTTGGTGTACATTGTACTCAGACGAACTATCAACGAAAGTTGGTTGACTGAATGGCCGGTGAATATTTTCCGTATGTTTCCATTTCCTCATGTTTCCTACGCATTCCTACGTTTCCTGTGCTTTTCCTTATGTTTCTTGCGCTTCGTGCAAGTACAGGAGAGTCAAAGTCACTTTCGTGTTATGTATTTAATAGCGACATGTTTACGTGAGTGGTGCACTCTAATTCATTTTTTCGACAGATCTTAATGAGAGGAAGTGAATTATGGTATAAAAATTAGTGTCGCTGTGTGAAAGAGACGTAATGCTGTTCGTAACACCGTAACGAGCAAAGTTAAGACACGAATTCCCCAAGGAAGTGTTATAGGCCCTCTGTTGTTCCTGATCTACACTCCTGGAAATTGAAATAAGAACACCGTGAATTCATTGTCCCAGGAAGGGGAAACTTTATTGACACATTCCTGGGGTCAGATACATCACATGATCACACTGACAGAACCACAGGCACATAGACACAGGCAACAGAGCATGCACAATGTCGGCACTAGTACAGTGTATATCCACCTTTCGCAGCAATGCAGGCTGCTATTCTCCCATGGAGACGATCGTAGAGATGCTGGATGTAGTCCTGTGGAACGGCTTGCCATGCCATTTCCACCTGGCGCCTCAGTTGGACCACCGTTCGTGCTGGACGTGCAGACCGCGTGAGACGACGCTTCATCCAGTCCCAAACATGCTCAATGGGGGACAGATCCGGAGATCTTGCTGGCCAGGGTAGTTGACGTACACCTTCTAGAGCACGTTGGGTGGCACGGGATACATGCGGACGTGCATTGTCCTGTTGGAACAGCAAGTTCCCTTGCCGGTCTAGGAATGGTAGAACGATGGGTTCGATGACGGTTTGGATGTACCGTGCACTATTCAGTGTCCCCTCGACGATCACCAGTGGTGTACGGCCAGTGTAGGAGATCGCTCCCCACACCATGATGCCGGATGTTGGCCCTGTGTGCCTCGGTCGTATGCAGTCCTGATTGTGGCGCTCACCTGCACGGCGCCAAACACGCATACGACCATCATTGGCACCAAGGCAGAAGCGACTCTCATCGCTGAAGACGACACGTCTCCATTCGTCCCTCCATTCACGCCTGTCGCGACACCACTGGAGGCGGTCTGCACGATGTTGGGGCGTGAGCGGAAGACGGCCTAACGGTGTGCGGGACCGTAGCCCAGCTTCATGGACACGGTTGCGAATGGTCCTCACCGATATCCCAGGAGCAACAGTGTCCCTAATTTGCTGGAAAGTGGCGGTGCGGTCCCCTACGGCACTGCGTAGGATCCTACGGTCTTGGCGTGCATCCGTGCGTCGCTGCGGTCCGGTCCCAGGTCGACGGGCACGTGCACCTTCCGCCGACCACTGGCGACAACATCGATGTACTGTGGAGACCTCACGCCCCACGTGTTGAGCAATTCGGCGGTACGTCCACCCGGCCTCCCGCATGCCCACTATACGCCCTCGCTCAAAGTCCGTCAACTGCACATACGGTTCACGTCCACGCTGTCGCGGCATGCTACCAGTGTTAAAGACTGCGATGGAGCTCCGTATGCCACGGCAAACTGGCTGACACTGACGGCGGCGGTGCACAAATGCTGCGCAGCTAGCGCCATTCGACGGCCAACACCGCGGTTCCTGGTGTGTCCGCTGTGCCGTGCGTGTGATCATTGCTTGTACAGCCCTCTCGCAGTGTCCGGAGCAAGTATGGTGGGTCTGACACACCGGTGTCAATGTGTTCTTTTTTCCATTTCCAGGAGTGTATATTAAGATATAGTAGGCAATCTGAGCAGCCCTATTAGATTGTTTGTAGACGATGCTTTCATCCACCGTCTTTTAAAGTCATCAGATGACCAAAAACGAAATGCAAAATGATTTGGATAAGATATGTGAATTGTGGAAAAAGTGGCAATTGACCCTGAATAAAGACAAATGTGAAGTTATTCACTTGAATACTTAAGGAAATCCGCTAAATTTGCGGCGGGATCTTCTCATGAAATTTCAGTCGCCAGTTTTCCCCTCCGATTGCGAAAACATTCTGTTGGCACCCCCTACCTAGAGGAGAAATGCTCACCACGATAAAATAAGAGAAATCAGGACTCGCAGAGAAAAATTGAAGTGCTCGTTTCTCCCGTGAACCGTTAGAGAGTGGAACGGTAAAGAGAGAGCTTGAAGATGGTTCATTTTACCCTCTGTCAGGCATTTTATTGTGAAAGGCAATCACGTAAATGTAGACGTTCATGCTGTTTAATGACCGGCCGCGGTGGTCTAGCGGTTCTAGGCGCTTCAGTCCGGAACCGCGCGACCGCTACGGTCGCAGGTTCGAATCCTGCCTCGGGCATGGATGTGTGTGATGTCCTTAGGTTTAAGTTGTTCCAAGTTATAGGGGACTGATGACCTCCGATGTTAAGTCCCATAGTGCTCAGAGCCATTTGAACCATTTTTTGCTGTTTAATGTTCCACTGGTAACGGAACAACGTTCGCGTGACACAGTGAAGAAGTGCTAATTGTTCACGTCAAATTCAAATACGGTATAAATTGACAATCAGCAAGTCACCAGGTCATATGCCACATATTTACGAGCTTGAAAGGCTTGAAGACATTACGTATACAAGCGCATCGCTTGTCCATCAACAGCAATAAGTGATGGGTGCACTGGACGTGTGTCCAGATTCTGGTAGTCACCCGCCCCTAACATTATGGTGGCTGTCTCACCACTTCACAGTGGGCTTTGTGTGTTGATAAGGTTGTTGTTGTAGTAGTCTTCAGTCCACAGACTGGTTTGATGCAGCTCGCCATGCTCATACAGTAAGGCTGCATGCCCTCTGCAAAATTTACGGCTGTAGTTTCCCCATGCTTTCAGCTGTTCGCAGTACCAGCACAGCAAGGCCGTATTGGTTAATGTCAAGCCACATCAGTCAATCATCCAGACTGTTGCCCCAGGAACTACTGAAAAGGATGCTGCCCCTCTTCAAGAACCAAATGTTTGTCAGCCTCTCAACAGATATCCCTCCTCTGCGGTTGCACCTATGGTACGCCTATCTGTGTCGCTGAGGCAAGGAAGCCTCGCCACCAACGTTCCAACAGCAAGGTTCGTGGTTCATGCGGGGGAGGGGGAGGGGTGGGGGTTGATAAGGAAGGCTTCGGCGAAAATGCGGCTAGAGCCCGCTGTGTCGATCAATATGTCGGTCATGCGACTTAAGCCTGAAAAACCCACTGACACAAGGTACGTCCGATTTGACTTGACTGGACGCCAGAACCACCAAGGTGCATCGACTTGCGTCACCCGCTCCGATACGAGTTCCACTGGACGCTGGGACCCCAGCAGCAGCCGCCCTGCCCCGGCCAGGGCCGCGCCACGCGGCGCCGCGGCGGTGCGCACTTTGCGGCAGCTGGCGGTGTGGCCGTGCCGTGAGCGTCGGCAGTTAGGCGACGCCCGGCGTCGGCCAGACGGACGCCCGCTGCGCCGGATTGATCCGCTGCGCTACTCTGCGCTAGACTCGCTCCCACACCGCCTACACTTTTAATTCGGCGAGGCTGCCGTGACATGCAACGAACACGACGGACGTACACACTGCCTGTAGGTCAGATTTAGCTGCAGAAAGCTATACTGGTGGTGGGTAGCTGCCAAAAGTTACAGTTGCCTTAAGTACGCGGGGTCAGACAGGAACTGCGAGACACCGAATACTGTCAAGAGGTCCCAAAAAAGTAAATGAAATGAAATTCTTTATTATACACTGTGTTTCACAGTTCATGTTACACACTTCCAGAAGTTGTACAGGGAACGTAGTAGATCGAGGTTCACATAGAAACGTATGTCCGGAAATCGAACGACGTTTCAGAGCGTCAAATTTATTGGTACTGCCACCTGTAAATGCATGTATATACACGAGGTGATTCCGTGATGAAGTTTCTAACTTCCAAGGATCGAGAAGAAGAAAAATGTATCATCCTGAGGCAAGTGACGTGTACCGGAAAAGAACGAATCGAAAGTTATAACTGAAAAGCGTTCTGATACTTCCGACAGTGGAATTACATCCACTAGTACCGATGTTGTTAAAATTGTACGGATGGCCCAAACGAAGAATAAATGTCTAGTAAACATGGGACCTAAAATGCATATTTTAAGCTCTATGAGCACTTCTTCAATAGAGGAGATGTGTTTCACACTAGCGAAGATGAGTAAGTCTTCATAGATCCTCAGGTATGTATTTTAGAGCCCTTGTTTACCAGACATTTTTCTTGTCTTGATCCATACTACCAACTCTACACTGTTAGCAACCACAGTGGCGGTACATGTATTCCAGTGTTAGAGGTATCAGAATTATTTTCACTCGTAGCTTTCGATTCGTTTGTTCCCGAACCAGGGATCCTTACCACAAATTGGTGTATTTATCTGACTCCTTTACCCCTGAAAGTTCGCAACACCATTACTGAATCAACCTGTATATGCATACATTTACAGGCGCCTGCCTCTGTATCTCTGACGCTATGTAGAGTAGGAAAATTGGAAAGTTGTTGTAAGATCTTATGGGACCAAACGTTTGAGGTCATCGGTCCCTAAGCCTACGCACTACTTAATATAACTTAAACTAACTTACGCTATGGACAAAACACACACACACACACACACACACACACACACACACACACACACACACACACACACACATACACACACATCCATGCCCGAGGGAGGACTCGAACCTCCTACGGGGTCAGCAGCACGAACCGTGGCAAGGCGCCTTAGATAGCGCGGCTACCCCAGGCAGCAGTAGCGTAGGTGGATGACGTTTTTGGACATGCGTCCCTATTCCAAATATTATGTACTCATCTCCCTCTACGACATCTAGGATTGCGTAACATGAATTGTGAGACACCTGTATATCAGTATAACATTTTTTTATCTGCGGCAACTTCATGCACATTGATTTCTGGTCAAACACCACTCATTTCAAATCATTATTTCTTGCGACTGATGTACGAATTTAAGACGGAACGGACAAACACACCAGATATTGTGAAGGATCGATATTCGGTCACACAATACAATGAGATGACGACAGTCACGGGATAGCGATATGGAAATATACGGATATCGTGTACACGAGGCATAAGAAGGCAATGAATTGGTGGTGCTGTCATTTCAGATGCGTATGAAAAGGTTTCCGTCGTGATTATGACCACTCAACGAGAGCCGCGCGGGATTAGCCGAGCGGTCTAGGGAGCTGCAGTCATGGACTGTGCGGCTGGTCCCGGCGGAGGTTCGAGTCCTCGCTCGGGCATGGGTGTGTTTGTTTGTCCTTAGGATAATTTAGGTTAAGTAGTGTGTAAACTTAGGGGCTGATGACCTTAGCAGTTAAGTCCCATAAGATTTCACACACATTTGAACATTTTTGGAACCCCTCAACGAGAATTAATAGAGATCGAACGCTGAATCGAAGTTGATCCTAGACGCATGGGGCATTCCGTTTCGGGAGTCGTTAAGGAATTCAGTATCCCGAGATCCATAGTGTCCAGAGTGTGCGGAAAATACCACATTTTAGGATTACCTCTCACCACGCACAACGGAGTGGCTCATCGCCTTCACTAAACGACCGAGAGTTGTCAGTGCTAACAGACAAGCAATCATGCGTGAAATAAACTGAGGAAACAATTTGGGACGTACGAGGAACGTATTCGTTGTGAAAGTGTGGCGAAATTTGGCCTTAATGGTCCACGGCAGGAGACGACCAACTCAAATGCCGTTGCCAACAGCACGTCACCTGGGTCGTGGGCCTGCAGTGCGACTCCTGGCTAGTGACCATATCGGTAGGACCCTTGACGACTCGAAAACTATAGCCTGGTCTGTTGAGTCCCTATTTCAATTGGTAAGAGCTAATGGAGGGGTTCCAATGTAGCGAAACGATGTCCCCAAGTTGTCAACAACTCACTGTGCAAGCTAGTGGTGACTCCATAATGATGTCGTCTGTGTTTACATGGAATGGAGTGGCGCTATTGGTCCAACGGAACTACCCATTGATTGGAAATGCTTATATTCATTTACCTGGAGGCAAGTTGTAGCCATTCATGGGCAACATGCTCTAAACATAGGTGAAATTTTTATAGATGACAATGCGGCATGTCACCAGGCTACAACGGTTCTTGAATGTTCTGGAGAACATTCTTGATAGTTCGAGGGAATGATTTGGCCATCCAGATCGGCTGACATGGATCAAATGTTCAAACGTATGTGAATTCCTAAGGGACCAAACGGCTGAGGCCATCGGTCCCTAGACTTACACACTAATTACACTGACTTAAACTAACTTATGCTAAGAACAACACACACACCCATGCCCTGGGAAGGACTCGGAACTCCGGCGGGAGGGGCCGCGCAGTCCGTTCACAATATATATAAATGACCTAGTAGATAGTGTCGGAAGTTCCATGCGGCTTTTCGCGGATGATGCCGTAGTATACAGAGAAGTTGCAGCATTAGAAAATTGCTGCGAAATGCAGGAAGATCTGCTGCGGATAGGCACTTTGTGCAGGGAGTGGCAACTGACGCTTAACATAGACAAATGTAATGTACTGCGAATACGTAGAAAGAAGGATCCTTTACTGTATGATTATATGATAGCGGAACAAACACTGGTAGCAGTTACTTCTGTAAAATATCTGGGAGTATCAGTACGGAACGATTTGAACTCGAATGATCATATAAAATTAATTGTTGGTATGGAGGGTGCCAGGTTGAGATTCATTGGGAGAGTCCTTAGAAAATGTAGTCCATCAACAAAGGAGGTGGCTTACGAAACACTCGGTCGACCTATACTTGAGTATTGCTCATCAGTGTGGGATTCGAACCAGGTCAGGTTGACAGAGCAGACACAGAAGATCCAAAGAAGAGCGGCGCGTTTCGTCACAGAGCTATTTGGTAAGCGTGATAGCGTTACGGAGATGTTTAGCAAACTCAAGTGGCAGACTCTGCAAGAGAGGCGCTCTGCATCGTGATGTAGCTTGATGTCCAGTTTTCGAGAGGGTGCGTTTCTGGATGAGGTATCGAATATATTGCTTCCCACTACTTATACCTCCCGAGGAGATCACGAGCGTAATATCAGAGAGATTCGAGCGCACGCGGATGCTTTCCGGCAGTCGTTCTTCCCGCGAGCCATACGCGACTGGAAATGTAAAGGGAGGTAATGACAGTGGCACGTAAAGTGCCCTCCGCCACACACCGTTAGGTGGCTTGCGGAGTATAAATGTAAATGTAGATGTAGACATGGCGCCGCAAACCGCGTGGCCACTCCACGCGTCGTCTGAATCCTACCGAACATTAATGCGATGTAGTCGAAAGGTCAGTTCGTGCACGACATCCTGCGTCGGCAACATTTTCGCAGTTATGGACGGCTATAAGTGAGCATGGCTCATTATTTCTTCAGCGGACTTCCAACGACTTGTTGAGTCCATGTCACAACGAGCTGCAGCACTACGCAGGGCAGAAGCAAGTCCGACACGATTTTAAGATGTACCAAACGACTTTTGTTACTTCAGTGTACATCACAAAGTGCCGTAAGTTGCCTATCTTTCCGTCCTTCCCAGATAGGGATGCTAAAGGATATCGGAGAGTTACAGAGAAAGTAGGTAGGTGAAAGTCTGTCACGGATGTGATTAGCCAGTTGTGGTGCCAATCATTCAAACTAAGGCGTTTTCCGTTTGACAAGATCTTTTCACTAAATTTGAGACGTCACCTCCGAAAGCCAAAATATTTCAGTGACTTCCACCTACGTAAGGAGAAACGACCATCGGGATACAGTGAGAGAACTGGTAAATTTGATGAACTGTCATCATTTCATCATCGCATGACATTTTCATGCAGTGAGGAAGCTTCAATAATGATGAGCATGGGTACCGCATGCTCTAAGCCAAAATCACAAAAATTTGCGAGTTGTCATGTATTCATCTCCGCATACTCACCATCAACTGGCTCGTGAACAACACCGAGCATTCCAATCCTGTATCGTATAGGTGACGATAAATCACGTTTATTCTACTAACGTAAGGAAATGAAGGGTATGGTTTAACCCAAACAAAGCAGCAACTCCCCGCAGAACGTTCTTGTGTGCATCCATAAAAGATAGTGTGTTACGCGTATGGTGAACAGCGACGGTGTGGTGTACTATGAACTGCTTCCCCGCGGTTCAGCCACCTCTTCTGATATATATGGTCAACAACTGAGATGACTTGCAGAGACAATTAAAGGACAACGACCAGAAAGACTGCGGAAGTGATGCTATTCCACGACAACGCCCGCCCGCATTGACAAAAAGCCCTAGGCAGGGGTTGGGTTTGGAAGTCGTTCCGCACCCAGCTCATTCACCTAATCTTGCGCGCTCATATGTTCAGTTTATCCTCTGTCAAGAGAACAGCCGTCAAGAAACTTCCTTTCGGGATGAAAAAGCACTCCGAACATGACGAGTTCTTTACCTCAAAACCACGTGATTTCTACAGTCGCGAAATGAAAAGTAATCTTACCGTTGGCAGTCTGTTGTAAACTGTGAAAGAGAATATATTATTGATGACTGAAGTCTGTGTAATTGTATCTATTTTGCATATTACACTTACGCAGAAAAGCTATGAATTTATGTACCAACCCAACAGTTCCCAATTAGAAATACAACACATAGGTTATTACTTGCATTTTTCTGTTACCGGTCATATCTTAACTTCAACATGTGGTAACGCGTTTGCAGCATGCTTTTCTCGTCATCAAGCATTTATGCATACGGGAATATGTGTAATGTTTCTGTATGCACGACAATCTTTCCCAGCTTTGCTGGTTGGAACTAAATTAATTGTAGACATTATAGGATTTGGTTGGGATGGGGTTTATGCTGTGTTTCGTGCTTGCGTGGGCTCAGTTCTACAAAGAATTGATTAATTATTGAATATTTTTCTTAACAGTAGAGATATCAGAACTAAACAAAAGCTAACTTGCAGCTCAATATAGATCCTGAAGGGAGGGCTCAACAAGACAAGAGTGGCTTATTACCAACATTGCATAAATGACGTAGTAAACGGTGGAATTACCGGTAGTATTGGTAGCACTGGTAGGAAAAGAAACATAAATGACTGTGTAAGACAGAAACTGGGAACCGACAACTTCTCTGATTTTTGTTTGTTTGTTTCTTAATTTTTTTTTTTTTTTTTTTTTTTTTGCACACAATTGGAACGGTGCATCTTTCAGTGTTAGTCCATTATGTATTTTACATCCTTACAGTATATAAATAGCAGTTAATGCGTAATGAAAATTTGTTGATCGCCTGAGTTCTGCGCTTTTACGTAAGCAAAGCAATCAGTTTGATGCAAGTGCAATTTACGTACACGAATGTATGTATATCCAGTAGGACATTCCTCATAATGATCAAACACCAGAGTTTACAGTCATTGTTGATAAAAGCGATGGTTGTTTATGAATATAAGAAACATGTTTTATGTAAGTTCGACGAAGTTTTGAAACGAAGTTTGGTATAATGTTGCTTTGCGGTTTTTTAACCTTTTCTTTAGAAAATTGCTTTTCTGGCATTATATGATATATTTGCATTGTTTCCTTTATTTTTACTACGTCATCCCTCTACTTAACGTTACAAATCAAGAATTTTCGAATGAAGCTGAATTAAACATTGACGTTTTCAGTTTTACTATAAATATTGTTTATTTTTAAGTACCAGACAGGATGATAACTGTGTAGAACAAAAACGTTAAGTAGGTTACCTGGCTCTCAATCGGTTTCCAGACGATTCGCCACTTCTGGTTTTTAGGAGACTCTAGTAAGACACTGATCGCCTACCTAAAGAAAGACATAATTATGAGTGATCTACCAATAAAGATGCAACACATTTGTCATGCAGGTAATGTAAGTACTAACGTAACTGACCAAAGCTACTAGAAAATCTACCATAGACTACGCTAATGATATTGTACGGTAATCTACGGTAGATTTACAGCTCTACATTTAATACAATAAAAACGAAATCGAAAGCTACTTAGTCCCAGCAATCAGATTCGGCCCCAACGCCAGAGGCAGATAAATGACAGTACAATAAACTTCTGCAATTAACAGTAGAACAACATACTAGAAGACACTCTCTGATTTAGTTAAGACGATTAACATTAACTCTCAATTAAATACAGACCTCAAACCACTCCCATTACCACAAAGCTATCAAAACAAATCGACTATCAACTATGTACAGGACTACACATGTAAATTTGTCAGCACAGTTTTCTGTACAATATGAATACAAAATACACCCCTTCCGAAGGGTAATATGACAAAATAATATTCAGTACACTCACAGTGTAATATCAGTTTCACGTTCTGTATAATAGCACATGCAAAATCAACCATGTTCACAACGTATAAACAACAATTCCTGTATGTCTATCGTTTACAGAAAACATCAGCACGCCCATCGTACCACCCCACAACAACCACAACACGCCTCACGTACCTGTGAACCTTCCGTGTGTAAAATTACACTCAAAGAACACTCTGTACTTCCGAGCGAGGTAGCGCAGTGGTTAGCACACTGGACTCGCATTCGGGGACGAAGACGGTTCAGACCTGCGTCCGGCCATCCTGCATTCCTGATTTAGGTTTTCCGTGATTTCCCCACATTGCTTCACGTAAATGCCGGGATGCTTTCTGTAAAAGGGCACGGCCGACTTCCTTCCACGTCCTTCCATAATCCGATGGCACCGATGACCTCGCTGTTTGGTCCACTCCTCCGAAACAACCAGCCAACGAAGAACCTGCACTTTTCACTGTACTTAGCTCCGCATCATTTGACCAACCAAACCGTGCGGTGTGGCTGCGCGGTTTGAGGCGCCATGTCACGGACTGCACAGCCCCTCCCGCCGGAGGTTCGAATCCTCCCTCGGTCATGGGTGTGTGTGTTGTCCTTAGCGTAAGTTAGTTTAAGTAGTGTGTAAGTCTAGGGACCGATGACCTCAGCAGTTTGGTCCCTTAGCAATTCACACACATTTTTGACCAACCAAAACGCTACTGTCAGCCAATAAACAACCCATTTATCGGTCTTCTTCTAATATGGAAGTACCTGTCTGCGTCGCCACTGGAATAGACGGCCTCTCGACCGAGAAATGATAACAACTGGGTTCTTTGAATTCCCGCAGCGGAGAGGACTCACGGTGACCATTAGCGAAGTCCTGAAGACAACTAGCTGGAATATCAGCGTGGAGAAAACTTCCCGTTCTCTCAACCTTACCAAGTGATAGCGCTCGTCCTCCTCTTTTTCCGCTTCGCCCCCAGCGGCACTCGAACCAATCATGTGCACAGTCTTTCTGCCGTCTCGCTGCGGCACCGCAACAAGCCATCAACATAATTCTGGCTGAGGGGTAAACAAATGTGCTTCTTTACATGGCAAAACTATCTATTTGCATCACTCGAGTAACCAAATTACTACTGTTGGTCACTAAACTATCCAGTAACAGCTCATCTGGTAAAATGGAAAAATCCAGTCTGCGTCTACACAGGAATCACCGTTATCTCGCCAGGGACAAACACCGACCGATCAAGTGGGTAGATGTGTCCACAGCAGCTACCTACCGCGCTCACCGACCGTGAGGACACACACAGAGAAGGACTGTCAGTTCTGGTTCCACACCCACTGATGACCCCCGTCCACAGCTCCTTCCTCGTGCGCCCCAAGAGAGCCTACGTCAGCCATTTTTGCAGGGGCCTGTCCAGTGCATCAAGGTGTCAAGTAAATCTCGCGCTGCGACGGAAACAAATGTTCCACTCAAAAAGGTACAATCTCCTCCATGAAATTACTGTCTGCTCTCCGCCAGCTGACAGAAGGAGGAACCACATCTGTACTACAATAAATCAAATAAATAAATTGGTCCAATATACGTCACTGCAATACAACAATTTGCTCTCTGACGGTTTTAATTTTAGTCATTAGTTTTCTGACTGTTTCAGTGCGCGCAACGAATTCTGCCCTGGACCAAACTTTTCATCTCAGAGTGGCATTTGCACCCTCAGTTATTTGTGGAATGTATTCAGATCTCTGCCTTCCTCTGACTTTTTTCCCCGCAGCAGCTTCCTCTTGTACCATCGAAGTTGTTTCCCACTGTCTTAACAGATGTCCTGTCATGCTTCCCCTCTTCTTGCCAGTGTTTTCAAATGTTCCTTTCCTCACCGATTCTACGGAGAACCACGTCTTTCCTTAACTTATCAGCGTACTTAATTTTCAATATTCTTCTGTAGCATCACATCTCAGATGCTTCGATTCTCTTTTGTAATGGTTTTCCCACAGTCCGTGTTTCGCTACCGTACAATTTTGTGCTCCAAACACACAGTCTCAGATATTTATTGATATAGCTTATGGCCTATGTTTGATACTAGTTAACTTTTCTTGTGCAGGAGTGCCCTCCTTGCTAGTGCTAGTCTGTTTTTATGTCCTCTTTGCTCCATCCATCAAGACTTGTGTCACCGCAAAGGTAGCAGAACTCCTTAACTTCTTCTACATCGTGATCCTCAGTTCTGATGTTAGGTTTCTCGCTATTCCCATTCCTGCTACTTTTCATTGCTTCCGTCTTTGGTCGATTTACTCTCAATCCATATACTTTACACATTAGCTTGGTCATTGCACTCAACACATCATGTAACTGTTCTTCACTTTCACCGAAAATAGCAATGCCATCTGCGAATCATATCATTGATACCCTTTCGCCGTGAATCTTAATCCCACTCTCGTACCCTAATTTTATTTCCATCATTGCTTCTATGATGTAGTTATTGAACAGTAGGGGCGAAAGACTACAACCTACGTGACTAATCCGAGCACTTCGTTGGTGATCTATGCTTCTCGATACCTATTGGCTCTTGTACATGTTGTATATTAGCCGTCCTTCTTTATAGCTCACTCATTTTTTTTTCAGAATTTGGAACACATTACAGTTTTTGACATTGTCGAACGCTTCTTCCAGGTCGACAAACCCTATGAACGTGTCTTGAGTTTTGTTTAGCCTTGCTTCCATTATCAACAGCAACGTCAGAACTGCCTCTCTGGTGCCTTTACCTTACCTAAAGCCAAACTAGCCGTCATATAGCAAATTTTTCCATTTCCTTTTCCGTTCTTCTGTATATTATTCTTGTTAGCAACTTGCTCTCATGAGTCTTAAGTTAATTATTCGATAAATCTCGCACTTGTCAGCCCTTGCAATCCTAGTTTAATATTTTTTTTTTTTTTGGATCTGAAATTTAAAAACCTCTGTCACAACGGCCTGATTTAGCTTCACTGATCAGAATAGTAAAAAACATTCGTATATTAAGGGAATTTTCATTCACAAAGCAGGCTTATCACATTCACACAGTTCAATACTGTTCTGTCCTGATTAAATTGAGCTTAACTTAAATTCCATAAAGCAGTGAAGCAATTTCGAAGCTTAAATTCCATAAAGCAGTGAAGCAATTTCGAAGTCTCGGTGGGACGAAAATTGTCAGTCGATCTCCTGAAAACATTTGTAATAATTATTAACTTTCGGTGATCACATGGGGAAGACCGGAGATCTGCTGGTGAGACCGTGTTAGCCTGTTTATTTGAAGTAACTGGATATCTTGAGCATGCAAAACGGCAGGTTCGTCCAGTGTAAATCAGACGTTCCTCATTGATCCCGTGCAACACAGCGTAGTAAGCGAACACTGTCAATAATAATCAGTTAAATAATACGCGAACACACTTACTTTGGTTTAGTTCATGTATTAAATTCCTTCTCAAACAGAATCTCATCAAGATGGCGACTAGCTCAACAATACATACATATACATCTTCGATCTTTCATGGCTAATCGGCAAGATCTGAATCATTCTTTTCATAAGAGAAAACATAGATAGCAGAGAAGCTAATCCATGGAGTAAATGCACGCTCCAAGGAATAATAGGGCTTGAAACTACTTTGCATTGATAATCATCGTATATTAATGTTTAGGAATCGGTAAGCTAAGAAGAGATGTTTCGAGATATGTACTGAGTTATATAATTTATAAAATTTCTGAAAATATCGCGGAGAGACCGCTGCAAGAGACATTACACTAGGAATTCTGTGGATGATGTTTTTCCGGACGTCTGATGGTATAAGGGCAGACTCATACGTTCTGCACAGAACGTGAACAACAATTTTTTGAGTGTATGATTTGGCCATCCAGATCGGCCGACATGAATCAAATGTTCAAATGTGTGTGATTTCCTAATGGACCAAACAGCTGAGGTCATCGGTCCCTAGACTTACACACCACTTAAACTAACTTATGCTAAGAACAACGCACACACCCATGCCCGAGGGAGGACTCGAAACTCCTGCGGGAGGGGCCTCGCAGTCCGTAATATAGTGCCTCTAACCGAGCGCCCAGTCCACGCGGCTGAAAAGCGAATGATGTAGGTTTTACAATACAGGATACTTCACAGAACACTTCCTTAGTATTTCACCTCTCTTTATTTTCTATTTAATGCCCTCAGAGACTCCTCCTCCCCATGATGAATGGTGAGACCCACAACAGGACCGGAAAATTTTACAAATATGATTGAATCCGTGCACCTTATTATTCTGATACGGCGCACTGCCCTCAGTTTCTTCAGAATTCTCTTGAAGCACGTTACCCAAACCGTTTTCAGTAATACTGTCTGTTCCCCTGACATGTCTTGCCTAAAACACAAAAGCCGAAATTCGCGGAGCCCACTTCACGATGCATCCCTGTGACTCAGCTGTGCCACCACACATCTCAGTGATTGATTGTATGTCTCTAACTGAAAGTTCTTATGTTCGAGACAAAACATGAATTTTTCTAGGCTGAAGACAATGCCTCAACTTAGTAAACAAATCACGTCCTCTCCGACAGCGTTAGTCCTCTACGAGCATTTACTGGGCTTCTCTTTTCTGAGTACTCTTGATGTAATACAGCCGTAACACTATCTCTTGAGGCATCAGTTTGCGTGATGAATTTTCTATTGAAATCTGATATTCCGAAATTGGGAGCGCCTACTAAGACCTTCTTAAGGCCCTCGACCACAGCATGTTGGCATTCACCCAAATCGAACGCTGAATCCTTTCTGCGGAATCCATTCACTGGCCTGTCCTACTGGGCGAAATTAGGTAAAAATTTCCTTAACAATCAACCGTTCCTCCAAATGTTCACATTCACTTAGCATTTCTTGGCTAAAGACATTCCCTAATAGAAGAGTAGGTCAATTATTATCCGCAATTTAGTTATATCTCTGTTTATTTTGGTGGTAGTGTCGTTTTACCTTGATGACGAGTGTTTTGTTTATTTGTTGTTATATCTTTGCAATTTTCAAGGTGCAAGGTTAGTTTCGTTTCGCTGCCTTTCTGTTAATCATTGCTGCTCCGCTGTCTATTTGCACCCAAGAAGAGCAAATTTCAGTGATCAGATTCTTGTGGTCGGAATGCGTATCAGAGGCCGAAATTCATCGAAGGCTTTCGGTACGTACAGTACGGGAACAGTGTTTTCCTAGTACGGAGTATCTACGATGGATTGAAAAATTCCGAAACGCTCGCACAAGTGTTACGTTTCGTGTCTGACCATCGGTCACACCATCCTCAGGCGCATGCAGTATTTCATATGCCCATGAAATTTTTAGTAAAAATCACCTCATCGGTCAGATAAGGGTGTGATAGTTAAACTTTATAATAATTAAACCTTATAATAATTAAACTTTATCTCCGAATACAACATACCCATGAGCTGGGATAGCACTGCTGCGCCAGTGGTGAACCAAATAGGCACCCTTTTAACCTCGAAAAAGTTCCATTTGGTGGTAAATGCCGTGCTGACCTTTGACTCCTCATCCAATAAAATTTTGTAACGTGCCTACTACAGGTTCTAGGCAGTAAAGAATCACAGACCTGCCAGCAAAAACAGGTAAGAAGTCTGGCAGTCAAGTCGAAAGGAGTACGACATTCTTATGAAGTTTTCTCTAATTTACATTTGACCCGAATTTACCAAATACTTTATGCACAAGAAACATGAGTGCAGAATAAGGTGATTAGAAACGGTCAATAACGCCATGCTTGAATATCTCATCCATTAGACCCTTAAATTCCTTCATATGTGTTGCAATAGGTGATGCGGGAGTTTACGCACCAACATAGTATCCATTAACGAAATACGGTTGTCGTGTAAGTTAGTCAGCTTTAACCTAACTGTTAGTCCATCGACAAATTTACCGTACAGGTGCTACACTTATTCCTTCTGACTTGATAATGGACGATCTACTTGTACCAAATTACCTCGCCTCTCCCTCTGCTCCATTGGCGTTAATGGCAGTTCAAAATACAGGTTAAACGAGAATACCCTATTTCTATAACACTGGAAGGTGAAGTAATCTTGCACACAATTCAGGATTATCCCACGTGTCCTAACTGTATCAGATCCCCAGAATCAGTTCAGTAGATAGCTTCTCCGCTGCCTTTCGCTGTATTTTACATGTAAACTCCTGATTCTCATTTTAGCAGACACCCATCCTCAGCAACTGGCCGTCACATACCGGGTGTCATCCAGATTCAAACTCGACCACCCGCTCAGAGCCTGGTATTGTCACTGACTACTGTCTCGATGTCCGATAGACCACATAATGACTCACTATTAAGTACCAAGCAAGTCAGTGTTGTACTATGCTACTAGTACGTAAACATAGCATTACTTCTGATAGTGCCAATGATATATCTGACACCTTTCCTTTTAAGGAAGTTTCAGCTGCTAGTTTCTAACCCTTACTTCTGCTGTGGGGATTCCTCCCAGAAATGTCCCATCGCACCTCAGATAAAACATTCATTATGTTTTTAATCCCATACTCGCGGCTCATTTTCATCTATCATCTTTACAAATTAAGAATTAGTAATTTTAAAACCACACTAGACATCTACAGCAGAAACCTCAGTGTGTGACCTGATTCGTATAGATGTACAGGATGGCAGTTTAATATTTTTTTTTTTGTGTGTGATCTAAAATTCAAAAACCTCTCTCACACCGGCCTGATTTAGCTTCACATTCGCAACACTGGTCAGAGCAGTTATACAATCTATTTTTTTGAACGAGCATTTTTATCCAAATACTGGTCTGAAGGGGTATAAGAACGCTTAAGGCAGGAGGTATTATACCCGGAACCTTTATTCTTTTCACGTGGGTCTTTAAAGAAATACTTTGAGAAATATATAAACAAATCGCGGTATTGGGATAAGCCTATGCCTCTACAAGACGTGATTGGCATATTAAAATCTCGACTTCCGGCCAGCATCAGAAATAGAATGCTGTATATTAATGAGCATGACCTTGACTCTGTCACGATTACGCTTGACACTATAGATATGATCGAGGAAGATGAACATCGCCCAAGACAACCCGTTATGCAGAGGAGAGCGATTGGGGCGCCAAACGCAAACCGGAACGGAAACGGATTTAATAATTATTATACTAGGAATAGTCAGAGATTCAACGGAAACAATTGCAACGGAAATGGAAATTTCAAAAACAGTGCTGCGAGGGGCAGATTCAGAGACAATCGAACAGGTCGCAGATACAACCCAATGTTTGGAAATGCAAGAGATTATCAGAACCAGCAGTTTTCAAATAATAATAATGCGTACAGAAATTCTGACCCTAGATTTGAAGCAAATAACACAACCAGTCATCAACAACAACCAGTCATAACAGAAGTAGCAGATGATTCAAGAGGAAATACTAATCGACATTTAAACTGAAGAGGGCCGCTTTATGCTCCGTAAAGTCGGCCGGGGAATACAAAAGGGGCAAACCTGTTTTAAACGAAATTAATTCCGTGGCAATGTTGAGATATAATGAAGGCGAATTAATGACGGATGAATTGACGAGAGACTTAGAGGCCTGTGTAGTCGAAGATAAAAGGGTTCCTGTGTCTGAGATCATCACAGAAGTGGGAGGAATTTTAACCAATGTTGTATTGGACACAGCTTCATCTACAGACGTAGTATCCGGAACTTTGTTTCGCAGAATTAGTAAAATTAAGAAAATCCCTGTCCTACCAGTACAAAATTGCCGAGTTATAGGTGCAGAGGGAGCAAAATCCCGGAACGTCAAGATACAAACGCTTATAGAGATAAAATTGGGAAATGTAGCTAAACAATGCACATTCCTTGTAGTGGAAAAGTTGTTAGTAGATTGTATTCTTGGCATTGGAACTTTGCAAGCCTGCAATTGCAAGTTGGACTTGGTAGAAGGAAAGGTGCATCTTAAAATCGAAGATCAATTTGTTACACTGATCTTACTGAGAAAGGAGGCAGTGTATGAGCGATATTTCCGTGGTGCTGCTGTGCAGTTGATTTGTGCTGAAAATAAGCCAGGAGGAAAAGTTCGATTGGTATTAGATGCAAGGGAAATTAACACAATTATAGTACCTGTGCGCACACATCCGGAGAACATCGATGAGTTAATACAGAAATTTCAAGATGTATCCCATTTAACCAGTATTGATTTGAGAAGTTCGTTCTGGCAAGTCCAGTTAGACAAGGACTCAAGAAAATATACTGCTTTTATATATGGAGGGAGAAGCTATCAGTTCAAGGTCGTTCCGTTTGGTCTCAATATCAGCTCCGGAGTTTTTATTTCTGCGTTGGACCATGCCCTAGGACCAGAACTACGTAGTGGAATAACAATTTTTGTGGACGATCTATTAATTGCCTCTAAAACTTGGGAGGAACATGTACAACTTATTAGGAGGATTTTTGCTGTGTTCAAACAAACTGGCATAACGGCAAATCTAAAAAAATCCCAATTTTCTCTACAGAGAATTAAATTCTTAGGACATATGATTAATGCAAAAGGCATTCTTCCAACAGAAGCGAAGATTAGTGCGATAAAAAGTTTTCCAACTCCAAGAAACAGAAGACAACTGAAAGGCTTTATAGGCATGGCTTCATTTTTTTGTCGATTTATTAAAACTCGAGCAATGAACTCTGAAGTACTAAACCGGCTCCTGAGGAAAGATGTATCATGGAAATGGTCTAATGATTGTGAAAAGGCTTTTTGTGAAATTAAGGATCAACTGATAAATGCTCCGTTATTATACCACCCTGATATGAATGTCGGATTCTGTTTAGCCACTGATTCATCAGATGTGGGATTAGGATCTTGTTTATTTCAAATTAGGTACATCGATGGTGTAAAAACCTTTTGTCCAATTGCATTTGCTAGCAGAGTTTTATCCACCTGTGAAAGAGCATATACCACTACGGAATTGGAAGCTTTAGCAGTTATTTGGTCTTTGAAAAGGTTTAATTATTACGTATATGGCTCAAGGATAGCCGTTTATTGTGACCACCAATCACTAGCCATTTTACAAACTTGTAAGTTGCTGCATCCTCGCTTGTCAAGGTGGACGCTGGCGCTGCAAGAATATCAGTTTCAAATTATTCATGTAGCCAGAAAAGAAAATATTATAGCTGACGCGTTGTCAAGATCTCCAGAAGGAATAACACCTGAACTGGATGTAAATAATAAGGCAGAATTTCCAGTGCTTCTTCTTCAAGAAAATAATTACAAGTTATATTATATTCATTTATGTAAGACAATGGCTCAGATTCAGAAGAAGGATCGACGATGGAATGCTATAATACGACAATTCAATCAACAATATTAATAAAAATGGTCTCATACGTAAATGCTATATTGTCTTAATTAAATGACGCATCGCTTGCAACAACATACATATAAAATACGCTAACGTTTAATTAAACATGTGATCATAACTGACGCAACACATAAATTGTTGTTTCAATCACAGTAGTCAAATATACTAGAAATACACAACGATATTTGTAACAAAAGAAAGCAAGAACTCAAATTAGGTTACAAAATATATACATACCGGTATGCGAGCTGTTCATCGTCGTCACTCAGAAGATCGAATAACTCTTCTGTTTCATGCTCTGACAGAACTATAGTTGATGTAGAGGGTTGAACGTCGCTCAAAAGATGATGTTGCAGTTAGACTGGTTTTGTCGCAAAAGAGTAAGTTTTGTTCGTTCCAATAAGCTCCAATATGTCTGATGGTATGTCAAAAGATGCAAAATCTTTATTTTGTTTCTTCAGCTGGTCTCTCAATATGATCAAAGCATTAATTGTCTTCAACGATAACCTGTTACGTTGTTTAGTTTTTATAATGTCCATAGAACTGAATATTGTTTCCACTTCTGCATTTGAATGCGGTAGGCATAGAACAGTGATTACTAGCGGTGAAATCAAAGAAAAAGGATTCTCCCCTGTGGCATTTTTATACTGCAAAACCTCACTCCAAAATCGAACAGTGTTAGTAGTGTTATTCCACCTAATGAGGTTGATATTATGCCATTCTTGCAGCATCCCGTCTATGAAATCGCCACTAAAACCTAATTCTTTGGCTACATCCGTTACAGCATTGTTTTTATTCACTTTTAGTGTTTCTTCAACATTCAGCATTGACATTTTTTTCAGGATCGTAATGTTACTTGGCAGTATTTGTTGAATTTATATATGAATTTCAGACTAAACTGAATGCATCTCTTCTTCAAATAAACTTTATTTTCTTCAGAAAAACTTGACTCAGACAATTTCTGTTTAAACATAAAGCCAAGGTTCGGATTTGCGCACATACATTCGCTTGGAACTGGTGTTGTCAACAAATCAACAGTTGGAAAAACTATGTTTTGTCCTAATGACTGCATGAAAAATACAAGCGTATCTAGTAATTTAGTGGGGTCGTTGTCTTCTCCTCCAAAAGCTTTTATTGCTATTTATGCGTCTTTTAAAGCATGTTTAAGGTAAAACATGTAAAGATGATTTGAGTCGTCACAATACATGTTGTTCAAAAGATGTCTTGAACCATGACAAGTGAAAAATGTTGCTTTAGTTCTTCCCACTGCTCCAGAATTCTTCGTATTGCTGGTTCAGTTGAAATCCAACGTGTTGCACAGGCCTTCAAAATGTTTAGTGGCTGTTTTCCACAATTTATTGCCTCATAAACCTTTGTATATTCCTCTTGTCTTTTGGGTGAAATGGAGAACCAATTGTAGGTTTCCCGTACAAGAAACTCTATGTTTCTAGGTATGGTATTCACTGAGGCGTGCGAAACTGCAAGCTGAAGAGTGACAAATGCAACGGATCAATACCAAACGCTTCAAACCATATTCTCTCTTGAGTTGTTCGAAAAGCCCATTGTTTATTCCAACCATTGCAGAAGCACTATCTGTGCCAATTCCTACCATTTTAGCGATTGGAAGTTTGAGATCTTTCAAAGAATTTACAAGAACAGTAGCCAGATTTCTTGCATCTGCAGTTTCTACTACAGCGAGTTTGAGAAATGCTGACCTAATGGTTTGGTTGTTTACACTATAGTACCGTATAACGATACCTAGCATTTTAGATGTTGATACATCTGTGGATTCATCTATTAGTACACTGTATTTTTGGCTACCTATATCTTCAACCAATGATTGTGCAAAATATGGAGCCAAAACTTCAGTTATAACGTTAGTGCACTTTGTACGATGTAATTGCATGTTTTTAGCGCCCTCATCACCGGAAAACACCTTCTTGCACAGTATTCCTAAATGATCTACAGCTAAAATAGAACAATGTTCAGCAATAAATAAAGAAAGGGCGCCTTCCGCTCTGCTTGCTACCTAACTGTAGTTTTCGGAACAATTTTCACAGGTAAGGTGGTTTGTGTTTCTTTTAAATCAATTTTTTGTTTATGCTTAATAGTTTTCGAATGCCTTCTAATATCACACAATTTAGCATAAAACTCTGTTGCACATACTTGACATCTTGCCTTGGGTAAGTCTCCAACGACTGGTTTCAGCCACCCATTGAATTCAGGTCCTGCTTCTCACGCATCCCGATATTTTTGAGCCTACTTCTTCTGCGGTAAATCCATTATGTGAGCCACCACAATATAAGTGTCTATAATTTATAATCACTGAAAATACATTAAAACTCAGGCGACTTAGAGGTCATGAAACAATCTACTCATGCGGTAAATCGATATCTGTCCTATTGTTCATTGTTTAAAACGTAATAATATCTGAGATACCCCCACCGAATTGTTCTTGCGTTACCACTGTGCGTGTGGTAATAATTTGATTGCGAGTCAACATTTCGAAATATTAGAGGTTGCTGGACAGAAATGTATTTTATTATACTTAATATTACGTATGTTTTTTTTCAATTCGAAAAGTAAAGGGAGTTCAAACGTTGAACAATTATAGATCAATACGCTATCGACGATAACAGGCTAGTGGGTAATGAATAATGAATTGTTCTATAGTCAAGGTTTTCTTACTCTGTAGGCAATTCCCACATTCAGGTTTACTAAATGCTGACCAATGCTACATGATCTGCTAAGAACTTACTGAACTTAGTAAATCTAGAACAAAGTCAGTGTAATACCCAGTCTATAGTTAAAATATTAGTTCTGTTAATGAAAATACTGGCCCAAAATAGTTTTGATTTGTACTTCAAAAGTCGACAGTATTCCAAAAGTCGCCAGATAACTCGCTAAACAATTTTTGTCGCTAAAAAGATTTGTTTTTGTCACTAAGACGAAGGCAAAAGTCGCCATTTCTAGCGAACTCGCTAAATAATTTTTGTCGCTAAAAAGATTATTTTATTTGTCGCTATGACGAAGGCAAAAGTCGCCATTTCTCTAAAGGTCGCTAGATAGCTCGCTAACTGATTCGGTCGCCAAGACCAAGGCAAAAGTCGCCATTTCTAGCAACACTGACTCTGAACGTATGTTTAATATTGTCTGAAGAAATGCTTTGCCTTTCTAAACTTAACTGCGAGAATTTTCCCGGGAGAATGTTTACCTTATGATCAACCTCGTCTTCTCTCTCCTTTATGTTATTTATGTATTTATCCAAAGTTTGGATGTCCTTCGGGATCTTGTCTTGTGATTGTCTCAAATCCTGCATATCTGCTGACATCTCATTTACTTGTTGCTTTAATTCATCTTGAACTTCAACTAATACCGGAATTACCGCCATAGAACATTGCATCTGTTCTTGTGCTTGAACTATCTGTGGGATTGACTCGACCTGCTCTTTAATAGTATCAAGCTTAGTAGCAACATACTCAGTTAGCTCTAGGCGTAACTTCTTCGCATTTTTATTACACTGCTGAGTGACTTGCTCAATTTGAGCAGCTAATTTTAATTCTGTCTTTTCATTCTGAATTTTCAATTCTTCCGCAGTTTTATTTATCATCAAGTTTCTGAAAACTCTCTACTAATTTATTATTTAACTCCGCTTGATTAGCTTCTAATTGCTCCTGGACTTTCACTTGATTGGCTGCTAATAGTTCATTCTTTTCCTTTTTAATCTCTATTTGCGCTTTAGTTAATTCCCTTTTAGTCTCTATTTGCGCTTTAGTTAAGTCTGTTACATTTTTGGCTAACAGTGTTAAC
The DNA here is from genome assembly GCF_021461395.2 of Schistocerca americana. Lineage (NCBI taxonomy): Eukaryota > Metazoa > Arthropoda > Insecta > Orthoptera > Acrididae > Schistocerca > Schistocerca americana. The sequence goes on along the minus strand of NC_060119.1, from coordinate 336,229,981 downwards.
TGCTGCATGATTACAGTCAATGGGTTTATTTCGCCCTGCTCAGATGACATCGAAACACTTAAGCTTTGTTGTGGGGCCTGACTAATGCTGCCATTAGGCACTACTTCAGTTAAACTTGCGTCTAATGTTTCACTAACCTCAGAAACAGCTGAGGGCTGTTGTGATTCGCTCTGCTGTTGCATTGCCATTTTATAAGCCGCCCTAGTAAGAACCATTAATACACAGAACAACAAATATATAAAGTCACTCGCATCTGAGTTAATAATGTCCCAGCCCTAACTTTGTATAATACTCACTTATAATAAACACTTCCTGTCTAAAGTTCAACCCAACATTCACTTAATCAATCTGATTCAATCCGATAGACATTTAAATAGTTATTCTAAATTTCTATCTACAAAATTTTAATTGTATATTGTCTGGCCTGAACGACGTTCTCGTAGGTTGTGGCGAAATTGTGACTTCTGGAACAGGCCTCGTCTTCTTTTCTCTCGTGCACATGCAACATAAAATTCACACAATGTTTAAGTAATGATCAAAAATGTGTCCTGTCACAGTGAAGCCAAATTTAATATTTTTTTTGTGTGTGATCTAAAATTTAAAAATCTCCCTCACACCGGCCCGATTTAGCTTCACTGATCAGGATATTAAAAACATGCGTATATTAAGGGAATTTTCATTCACAAAGCAGGCTTATCACATTCACACGGTTCAATACTGTTCTATCCTGATTAAATTGAGCTTAACTTAAATTCCATAAGGCAGTGAAGCAATTTCGAAGTCTCGGTGCGACGAAAATTGTCAGTCGATCTCCTGGAAACATTTGTAATAATCATTAACTTTCGGTGATCACATGGGGAAGACCGGAGATCTGCTGGTAAGACCGTGTTAGCCTATTTATTTGAAGTAACTGGATATCTTGAGCATACAAAACGGCAGGTTCGTCCAGTGTAAATCAGACGTTCCTCATTGATCCCGTGCAACACAGCGTAGTAAGCAGACACTGTCAATAATAAACAGATAAATAATACGCGAACACACTTACTTTAGTTTAGTTCATGTATTAAATTCCTTCTCATACAGAATCTCATCAAGATGGCGACTAGCCCAACAATACATACATATACATCCTCCTATCACGACTAATCGGCAAGAAGTCCTTTTCTTTTCATAAGAGATAACATAGATAGCAGAGAAGCTATTCCATGGAGTAAATGGACGCTCCAAGGAATAATTGGGCTTGAAATTACTTTGCGTTGATAATCGGTAAGATAAGAAGAGATATTTCGAGATATGTACTGAGTTATATAATTTATAAAATTTCTGAAAATATCGCGGAGAGACCGCTGCAAGAGACATTACAGCAGCCAGTAAAGGAATATTTTAAGGAATTGGTTTAAGAAATTTATTTCAAAGGCCCAGTGGAATCGTTACAAGTTTTCTCCCAGAGTAATTCACGCCGTGCCTACGTGACACAAGTCGCTTGTCTTTCAAAACCGAGGCAGTTCCGTCCAGTTAAAGCTGCTTACAAGAGACACCTTGAGCTCTCTGCTGAAACTGCTAGCAAATTCACGCCATTGATTTTAGCAAACAGCGTGCGTGGGATACCGATTATGTGTGTGGACGCCGGAGCGTCCTGCGGTGCAGAGCACACTTGCTTCTCTCTCTTGTAAACCAGACCTCGAGCAGAACAGACGTCTTTCCGGAAGGCAGAGCCTCTGGCTCTGCTTTTAACGACCGGCCACCAACGTAACTTAACATGAACCGCTTCCCCTTCCGTTGCCCATTTCAATTAATTGTTCGACCTCCTAGACTGGCCTAAACCTGGTAACTTCCGAACCTAGGCGCGCCCCTTGTACACCATGCATTGAAATATATCCTCGTTATTGTACCTAATTTCCTGTTTAGTCATTTAACGGCAGCCTTTGTTGCCCACTCTCTCATCCTGACCGCTCGACCTAAAAAAAATATTCAAATGTGTGTGAAATCTTACGGGACTTAACTGCTAAGGTCATCAGTCCCTAAGCTTACACACTACTCAACCTAAATTATCCTAAGGACAAACACACACACCCATGCCCGAGGGAGGATTCGAACCTTCCCCGGGACCAGCCGCATAGTCCATGACTGCAGCGCCAGAGACCGCTCGGCTAATCCCGCGCGGCTGACCGCTCGACCTCCCGCAGCCTGTCGTCACGAAGCATATGTAACAATCGCCTCCCTCCTTTCCCAAACCCTGTTCACATTGATAATTGGCGTCAGAAGTGTCCGTTTACTCTACACAGATAACGTACGGTACCCAAGTGCAACGACCAACTATTCGGGCTTGGTATAAGTCATGTATGGAAACGGGCAGTGTTCTCCATAAAGAGGGAGCGGGTCGCCCATGTTTCAGACGCAAACGTGGACAAGAAGTCCGACAAAATTGGTCCGTACGACGGCCGGAGAGTTGGAAATGAGACGATAAACACTGCACACTGTCTTTCATAAGAGGTTACAGCTATATCCCTACAAACTACACCTGCTTCAGTCACTGAAGCCTAAGTACAAATCACAGAGCGAACAGTTTACAGAGGATATGCTAGAAAAGATTGGCGCAATGACTTTTTGGAAAAGACTTGTGTCTCTGATGAAGCAACGTTTAATGTATCCAGCAAACTAAATCGTCATAACATTCGTACGTGAGGTTCACAGCATCCTCCAAGTTACACGTGAAGTGGAAAGAGACAGTTCCAAGGTCAATGTTTGGTGTGAACTTTTGCACAACTACATCATTGGTCCATTCTTTTTCATAGAGTCACGTGTCAACGGTGGTGTTTACCTGCATGTGTTACAAGAGTTTGCTGTGCCCCAACTGGAACACCTGCAGGCCACTCCCGGCGGAGGGTAGAGTCCTCCCTCGGTCATGGGTGTGTGTGTTGTTGTTAGCGTAAGTTAGTTTAACTTAGTTTAAGTAGTTTGTAAGTCTATGGACCGATGACCTATGCAGTTTGGCCCCTTAGGAATTCACACACATTTGAACATTTTGAACACCTGCAACCTGATGTCATATTCCACCAGGATGGAGCATCACGCCACTTGTCTCTAAATGTCTATCAGTGTCTAGATGAAAAGTACCCGGGTAGGTGTACTGAACGAGATGGTTTAATTCGATGACCTAAACGGTCCCCTGACATCACAATACTAGACTTCTTTCTACGGGATTTTGTAAAGGATCTGGTCTACTAAACCAAGCTTAGAGGTCCACAGGGCTTGAATGCACGCGTTCATAATGCATTTGAACATGTCACCTTCAATCATACGAGGAGAGAAATGGAATTTAGATGAGACATTATCCATGCCTCAAAGAGTGCACAGATTAATGTGTATGAATGAGAGAACAAAACTTTATGAGTTATTTCATCATATATCGAAAACCATTTGTTAATATCTAGTATAATTTTAAAGGCGTTATAGTCTTAAGTTGTAAATATGATTTATGGACATCCTATACATGTTTTAGTTCGCCATCCCGACCTTGATCCACATACTTAAAACCTTCAATCTGATATCCTAGCTCTAGATGCTTGATTTTGTGACTGCTTTGAAGCGGCCCACCACGAATTCCATGCCAACATCTTCACCTCAGAGTAGCACTTTTACCGAACGTCCTCAATTATTTGTTGGATATTTTCTGTCTTCCCCACATCTTTTAATTTCTACAGTTCCGCCTGATGCCATGTAAGCTACTCTCTGATGCCACAACACATGCTCCTTCTTCATGTGAGTGTTTTCCATATGTTGCATTCTCCTTCAGCTTTTAGGAGAATCTCCTCATTCGTTTTCTTATCAACTATTTAATTTCCAGCATCCTTCTATAATACCACATTTCAAATGCTTACATTCTTCTCTGTTTCGGTTCTCCCACAGTTCATGAATCACTACCACATAATGTTGTATTATAGAGGCACACTCTCAGAACTTCTTCTCTAATTGAGGCCTATATTTAATGTTAGTAGATTGCTCTTAGTATCACCTGGTATTTCTAGTCTTCTCTTGGGCCCAGTGAAGGACAAGGGGGAGCCTCTGAGAACCCGGCCAGAAAACATGGAGATGATATGCGATTACAAGAAGCCAACAGGAGAGCTGTCGTAACCTGTGTCATCTCATTATCCTAACTGCCTACTTATAAGTGATGCCCCATGTTAAGCCGAACAGATAAATGGAAGATTGGGTAACCAACCCCAGTCAGAAATTGAGTCGGTTAGTGGGCAGGCTTTGAGATCAAAGGAAGTTTAATCATCAGAACGCAGTTGCCTAGCTATGACCTTCTAGACGATCAAGCCCCCAAGCGGACCCTTGGGGGGATGGGGAAGGGTTGGGGGGTGGGGGATCGGGATAGAACCGTAAGAAATTAATCATTAGATCTGCTACATCAAAAAAATTTGCTGTAGTAGAGAGAGAAATGAGTGCGAATGACCTGGTTTTTCTCGGGCTTAGTGAGACTCATTGGAAAATGAGTCATCATTTCGTCATTCAAGGAAGGAACACTGTGTACTGATCATGGAGTGGTGACCAAAGAAGAAATGGTGTGGCAATACTTATTCCTAGAAATCTAAAAGATTGTGTTTCCAGCTACAGACTCATTAATTACAGGATCATGTGTATCAAATCGAATGCTTCTCCGTGTAAACATGGTTAAGATCTGTGCCCTTATAGCTGCAGAGTTTTATGAACAATTGAAACAAGCCCTTGGTAAGATCCCTGCCAAAAAAGGGTAGTAATTTTAGCAGGCTTCAACGCTAATATTGACGATACTATAGCACGCATTTACAATCTGTGATCCCAGTGAGAGAAATGACCGAAGTGGGTATTTACTAGAATATTGTGTGAGTGAATTGACTGTCTGTAAAACAATGTTCCAACATCACCCAGGACAGCTGTTCACTTAGATACCACCCGGTGATAGAAACGAGACCGACCTCATCTTAGTGTGAAGACGTTGGACTACTTCAGTGTTGGACTGTAAGAATTTCGCTGGAGCTGGTTGTGGACGCCACCACAATCTATCCACAAAAATGTGGGTTAAGCTGAAAGACAACTAAGACCCACAATCAAAGAAGCTCTTCTGGAGTTTGGTGAGCTTGTAATAACAAAGCTCAACAACATCAGCCTTGATAAGGATGTACCAGCATCACAAACATGGGACCAAGTAAAGGAGGTGTTTCCTCGTCACTTCCGACATAACAAAGACCAAAAAGTGTAAAACATCCTTGGACACCACAGACACATACAGCTAATTTAAGAGAGAAGCAAGCTAACGAAAACTGATATCCACACCAAACACGCTTGAGATAGATACCGTAAGAAATTAATCATTAGATCTGCTACATCAGAAAAATTTGCTGTAGTAGGGAGAGAAATGAGTGCGAATGACCTGGTTTTTCTCGGGCTTAGTGAGACTCATTGTAAAGTGAGTCACCATTTCGTCATTCAAGGAAGTGCAGAGAAATACAACAGAATTGCAGAAACGAAGGTACCTGTGATGATATAGGGCAACACAGTTAAGCAAGTGATATCTTCAAGAAACGTAACAGCTTTATCGGTGAATTTAACCGTCTTATGTGAGTATAGATGATAATAATGGCAGTGCGATTGCAGACAAGGAAGACGCTGTTTCGACGTGGAAAGAGTACTGTGGTAAGCTGTATGCTGGGCTCTACCACAATATGGAAAGTTCAGCAGTGGAACAACTCACATTGCATCCTACAGTCTTAGGCAGCGAAATAGAGAACGCAATTCCTCATCTAAAGAATTGTTAATCCCTTGGTCTAGACAGTATATCTAGTGAGATATTCAAGGAAATGGGGCAGGAGGTTTTTATTATGTTGCATTCGGTGTCTATGAATACGAGAACCTGAGAAGTGACCAAAAGACTGGTCAAGTCCCTCTTCATTTCCCCTAAACAAGAAAGCGCCAGTCAGAAAATGCACTAACTGCCGAACTATTACTCTCTTATCTCACGAAAGCAAAACTTTGCTGCACATTCTGAATAAGCATTTGAAGACATACATTTAACTTCAAATATACGCAGGACGAGCAAGTTTTCTAGAAGGAAAAGAAACTCGCGCATTGATTCTCAACATAGAAATATAATCAATAAATCTCTTTAGTTCTCTGTTCACGACTTCATCTGCTCGCTTGACTATTGAAGAGCCTTTTACTGTGTTTTGTGGGAAAAGATATGGCAGGGGCTTGCAAAGTTTGGTGTCCCATAGATTTGACAGCATTGGTCATATGTATATAGAATAATCACCTCGTGGATGTGAAGACAAGTGCTGGCACGTCTGATTTCCCCAGTGCATCGAAAGGTGTAAGACAGGTTTGTATTCCATCCCCCCCCCCCCCCCCCCCCCCGCGCCCAACAGTACAACACCTGTACAGAATATGTCATTAGGAATGCTCTTGATGGGTGAACTAGAGGCATCTCTTTTTGTGTGTGGGCTATTACCACACAGCAATTTGCTGATGATGCCGTGCTTTTAGCCAGCACCAAAATTAAAGGACATAAGTCTATCAAACTGAGTGAACCTCAGTCTCAGCTAGTTCAGACTCATGATAAAAATGGAAATGTCGTGTGGCTAGGGCCTCCCGTCGGGTAGACCGTTCGCCTGGTGCAGGTCTTTCGATAGACTCATGATAATTGACCAACCAGCACAGGTTCAACTCACAGGTCGGTTAAAGGAAGTCAGGTTCAACTCACAGGTCGGTTAAAGGAAGTCGCGTGTTCTTTCATCTATTTTGGGGCAACCACGTGCAATATGGGAAGTTGTGAAAATGAGGATAGAAGACGGATCACGCTAGGGCGAGCGGCTGTGAAGAAGCTCGCCAAGATCTGGCACAACAAAGCACTGGGGAACACCACAAAGGTCCAGCTTGATGGAACGTGTTTTCAGTTTCCTTGTGGTTGACAGACATGGACATTTAAGACGAGACACAAGTTTCTTATTGACTCATGAGAGTTTCGGTGCTGGACCGGGATGCTGCTCATAAAAAGGACTGAAAGAAGAATAAAAGTGTCTCTTAATGAGCGACTCGACATCTCCAGTCACCCTTCACATCATGTCAACAAAAAATGCTCCATTCCTTTGGCCATAATGACAGAAGAAATGAAGAACTCCTAGAGAAAATAATCATGGAGGTAAAAATCGAGAGCAAGATAACAAGGGGAATAGCAGCTAGCATATGGATAACTAAAATAAAGAAGATGTCTGGTGTACCTCTTCAGCAGGTTCTAAGAGAAGCTGGAAACCGTCTAGGAGGGGAACGCTTTGTTTATGGAGTCATGACGCTGAGGAATGAGCAGAACGACTTGTGATGATATTTTTCATGATCAGGAATGCCTTTTTCAGCGCTAGTCCGTTTTTTCTTCCCTCCTTTGCAACCGTCTTAAGTTATTTTGATTTAAAGGTCGTGCTAAATAGATACAGCATAATTTTCTCCAGAAGATTTTGGGACAGGGACTGAGTCTCATTGAGTCGACTAGAAGAGTCTTCAGTGATGAGTCGCATTTCGAACTGTGCCCCGATAACCAGCCAAACCCTACCTTGGCCAGCAAGATCGCCGAATCCCTCTCCAGTTGTGAATGTTTGGAGCATTATGAGCAGGGCCCTTCAACCAGTTCGGGATTCTGGAGATTTAAAGCGCCAGCTGGACACAGCTTAGCACCACATCCCTCTGGAGGACATCCAAGAACTCTACTAATCAATACTGAGCCAAATAACTGTTTTCATAACAGGTCTGTTTGTGAAGCACATTCTCTACAGTAAATCATCCATTTTTTCAGAAATTGTAATGATATGTTTGCCTGTACATTTACATCACGTCTATCGATTTCCGTCACATTCGGATAGTTCCTTTGTGGTGGGTCTTTTTTGTTAACTTAAAATGCATTTTTTCATGTTGCTCAAACACAGTATGCCACTTTATGAGCGAGCTCCACATTCTAATATGAATATGGTGTCATTTAATAGCCAAAGAAACATTTATGCCTATCATGGAGTGACCAAGAGTCTGTTGTGTCATTACTTGCAACACTCAGAGCCTCGCCCAGTGATCTAGTGGTAAAGGGTTCCCTTCAATCGTTGGCAGCACATGTAAGGCAGTAGATTTTTGTGTAGTCGATAACACTTCATTGTTAAACCCTCTATTCCCACGCATGTGGATATTTTTGATGAGTTTTCATAGCTAGGTATTTCATGTATGGTTGACCTACATTGTGAATACGCGGTAGCTCCTCCCTTCTGATCTCCAGACGATACCATTACGTTCGGCTTGTGTCAGCGCCATCAGCTTTCAAGTCCACTATAAGGAAGAAACATCGCCCATAACTGTGGGAACGAATAACACTATGTTGTTGTTGTGGTTTTCAGTCCTGAGACTGGTTTGATGCAGCTCTCCATGCTACTCTATCCTGTGCAAGCTTCTTCATCTCCCAGTACCTACTGCAACCTACGTTCTTCTGAATCTGTTTGTATAGACCATCTATATACTCCTTCCACTTTCCTGCTTTCCCTTCTTTGCTTAGAACTGGGTCTCCTTCTGATCTGATATTCATGCAAGTGGTTCTCTTTTCTCCAAAGGTCTCTTTAATTTTCCTGTAGGCTGTATCTATCTTACCCCTAGTGAGATATGCCTCTACATCAATACATTTGTTCTCTAACCATCCCTGCTTAGCCATTTTGCGTTTCCTGTCGATTTCATTTTTGAGACGTTTGTATTCCTTTTTGCCTACTTCATTTACTGCATTTTTATATTTTCTCCTTTCATCAGTCACATTCAATATTTCTTCTGTTATCCAAGGATTTCTGCTAGCCCTCAAGTCTTCTTGCCTACTTGATCCTCTGCTGCCATCACTACTTCAACCCCCAAAGCTACCCATTCTTCTTTTACTGTATTTCTTTCCCCCATTTCTCGTAATTGTTCCTTTATGATCTCCGCGAAACTCTGTACAACCTCTGCTTTAGTCAGTTTATTCAGTTCCCATCTCCTTAAATTTCCACCTTTTTGCAGTTTCCTCAGTTTTAATCTACAGTTCATAGCCAATAAATTGTGGTCAGCGTCCACATATGCCCCTGGAAATGTCTTACATTTTAAAACCTGGTTCCTAAATCTCTGTCTTACCATTATATAACCTGTCTGATACCTTTTAGTATCTCCAGGCTTCTTCCACGTATACAACCTTCCTTCACGATTCTTGAACCAACTGCTAGCTATGATTAAGTTATGCTCTGTGCAAAATTCTACCAAACGGCTTCCTTTTTCATTTCTTACCCCCAATCCATATTCAACTGCTACGTTTCCTTATCTTCCTTTTCCTTTACCAGAGAGCACTATCTGAATAATTTATTTTGTCTCATCATACATTTCATCAGTTTCTTCGTCATCTGCAGAGCTAGTAGGCATATAAACTTGTACTACCGTAGTAGGAGTGGGTTTCGTGTCTATCTTGGCCACAATAATGCGTTCACTATGCTGTTTGTAGTATCTTACCTGCACTCCTACTTTTTTATTCATTATTAAACCTACTCCTGCATTGGCACAGTTTGATTTTGTATTTATAACACTGTATTCACCTGACCAAAAGTCTTGTTCCTTCTGCCACCGAACTTCACTAATTCCCACTATATCTAACTTTAACCTATCCATTTCCCTTTTTAAATTTTCTAACCTACCTGGTCGATTAAGGGATCTGACATTCCACGCTCCGACCCGTAGAATGCCAGTTTTCTTTATTCAAATAACAACGTCCTCCTGAGTAGTCCCCACCCGGAGGTCCGAATGCGGGACTGTTTTACCTCCGGAATATTTTGCCCAAAAGGACGCCATCATCATTTACCCATACAGTACAGCTACAACCCCTCGGGAAAAATTATGGCTTTAATTTCTCCTTGCTTTCAGTAGTTCGCAGTACCGGCACAGCAAGGCCGTTTTGGTTAGTGTTACAAGGCCAGTTCAGTCAATCATCTAGACTGTTGCCCCTGCAACTACTGAAAAGGCTACTGCCCCTCTTCAGGAACCAAACGTTTGGTTGGCCTCTCAACAGATACCCCTCCGTTGTGGTTGCACCTAAGGTTCGGCTATCTGTATCGCTGAGGCACGCAAGCCTCCCTAGCAACGGCAAGGTCCTAGGTTCTTGGGGGGAGGGGGGGGGGCTGGGGGAACTATGCGTAATTAAATACGCAGTTGCTTTTCACGTGTAATTCGCTGTCTGCTGTGTCACATGCTCCTCTAATGTCTTGAAATTGGTGAGTTTTTGATGCAAAACGGCGGACTTTAACATTGCCGCCATGTTCGTAACGCAGACACACCAATTTCCCTCTCCCCTGCCTCATACAACTTGACTAAATTATTGTTGATCCAGCTGTTTTTGTTTTGCAAGGATACTGTCTTTGAAGGCGGGAATCGTCCAATCTCGATATATTATCATATGTAACCCCTGTTACACAATATTTCAAAATATTATTAGATAACATCCATTCTTGCGTACTTCTCTCTTCTTCGCTCCAATGAAATCACCAGCCTGCAAACTTCCAAATTCTCACTGGTAGCGGCTGATGTGCAATAGCGTGGAAAGATGACTGGGATTCAACTCGTGCTTACTGCCAACTAATTTACTTTTTTAATATTTCCGTGCATTTGTCACGACATACTGTTGATACATCTTTTCATCCAGTTTTTAGGCCTACACCCTTCTTAGTTGACTTCATAATCTGTGGGCGGACGGCCCATCCTGTTTCCTTTGAAATTCCGGTATCTGAGCTGGAATATTGCTGAGGTGACATGAAAGAAGACATGAGACCTGACCACTGACGCGCGGCTACCTCATGCTGCTCCATCTCGGCCCCTCTACGTGCCCAAAAGCGGCTCCTTGTCCTTTACTCAGATTAAATTTACTTTTAGATAGACAGACTTAAGTGGTGGGAGGCAGCCTTGCCAACGTGCTACCACCCATACTGCGCAAGTCGCTGCATTACCTACAACTGAGGCAACTCAGCGAGCACGTGGCACTCTAGGAAAAAATGCGTTTGGATGGCGGCTGGACCGTACCATTCGCCTCGCTGAAACGTAGAGTACAATAGAAGCGGGGTGAGCAAATATAAACACGAGGTGCTTCGGTCTACTCGGGTTTGTTGTCGAATTCTGGCTACGCCAGCTGTTGTCAAGATATGAGTCACCGAACCTTGTGTTTAATTAGCTGCCGTCGCCGCCAGGTGTTGGTTTTATTTAATTACACGTTACGTTCCCCAGGACTAAATTGGGGAGCAAATCTCCAAGGTCATGGAACGTGCCAATACATGAAATTACAACATAAAAGTGATAACAGATAAAAATAAATCGTTTATGAACCCAAAAAAGTCAATCTATAAGTTTCAGTAAACGCAGTCAACAATATAAATAAGAATCAATTTAATTTTTCAAGGAACACCTCAACAGAGTAGAAGGAATGACCAATGAGGAAACTCTTCAGTTCCGATTTGAAAGCGCTTGAATTACTGGTAAAATTTTTGAATTCTTGTGGTATGTTAATGAAAATGGATGCAGCAGTATACTGGGCCCCTTTCTGCACAAGAGGTAAGGAAGTCCGATCCAAATGCAGGTTGGTATTTTGTCGAACATTAACTGAGTGAGAGCTGCTTATTCTTGATAATAAGCTTATGTTGTTATCAAGAAATGACAGTAAGGAATACATATATGGAGAGGCCAGTGACATAATACCCAGACTCGTGAACAGGGGTCGTCAAGAGGTTCGTGAACTTACACCACTTATTGCCCGAACCGCCGTTTCGCAAGCAAAAATATCTGTTTAGAATGGGAAGAATTACCCCAAAATATAATATCATATAACATAAGTGAATGAAAACAAGCAAAGTAGACTAATTTTCGTGTCGAACTATCACTTACTTCAGATACCGTTCTAATAGTAAAAATGGCAGCATTAAGTCTCTGAACAAGATCTTGAACGTGGGCTTTTGCATGACAGTTTTCTATCTATCTGAACACCTGAAAATTTGAGCTTTTCTGTTTCAGTAATGATATTCCCATTCTGTGAAATTAAAAGGTCTGATTTTGTTGAATTGCGTGTTACAAGCTGTGAAAACTGAGCCTTCCTGTGATTTAGCGCTAGTTTATTTTCTACAAGCCATGAAGTTACGTCATGAACTGCACTATTTGAAATAGAGCTAATGTTGCACACAACACCCTTTCCTACCAAGCTAGTAGCGTCATCAGCAAACAAAAATAGTTTAGAGTTACCGGTAATAGTAGAGGGCATATCATTTATATAAATAAGGAACAGAAGTGGCCCCAACACTGATCCCTGGGACACAATTCAATTGTCCTTACCCCACTCAGACGCCACATCATAGCCATTCTCAACACTGTGAATAATGATTTTTTGCTGTTTGTTGCTTAAGTAAGAATTGAGCCAGTTCCGTAATGGTCCTACTTCTGGCTCAAAAATGGCTCTGAGCACTATGGGACTTAACATTTATGGTCATCAGTCCCCTAGAACTTAGAACTACTTAAACCTAACTAACCTAAGAACAGCACACAACACCCAGCCATCACGAGGCAGAGAAAATCCCTGACCCCGCCGGGAATCGAACCCGGGAACCCGGGCGTGGGAAGCGAGAACGCTACCGCACGACCACGAGATGCGGGCTCCTACTTCTGGAGCAATATTTTGTGATCAACACGATCAAACGCCTTAGTTATATCAAAAAATATGCCTAGCGTTCGAAACCTTTGGTTTAACCTGTCCAGTATCCCATAGAGAAAAGATAGTATAGCATTTTCAGATGTTAAACGACTTGTGCAGCCGAACTGTACATTTGACAGCAAATCCTTACATGCACAGCCTTTTCAAGAAATTTAGCAAACCTCTCCTAGGCTTGATGTTGCTGCTGGTGGTTGGATGGGTGCCATGCAGCTGAGATCTTCTCCCGACTGTCACCAGCCGACTCCCTGATGTCTCCGAGGCGTCTCTGGTACGTAGCCTACACCATGGTGATTATCGCACCCGCGTCTGGGAGCTACCGCCTGTCCGTCACTCGGTAGCCTTACTGTCGGCGGAACGCCTGACGTGGCGACACCCTCCTAAGGCTGAGATTCTTCTCAGGCCCCTACGCTGCCTCTAGCGTCCACGTGGTGCCAACACATCGCTGATGCGGGCTCTGCCACCTGGAATCGACGCGTGTCGAGACGCTGCCCTCTGCTATTGTAAAGAAGTTTTTCTTAAATAAAATATGATGTCGATATCGCTAAATTTCTGACCGTCAGGAAACTGATGCTTCGCACCCATCGCCATGTTCACCATTTTGAGTCGTTATCTCTACATTGGAACGTAGGCAAACTGTTGGTCCTCGGTAGTGATCGTTTCTAAAACAAAGGGTGGCCGAAGAGGCACCGGATAGAAAATCTCTACAGCGCGCAGGGAAAATGCAAAAAAATCATCCGCTAAGTCACAAAGTGAACAGAAGTGTGTTTGTGTGTGAGTGATTGTGAGAGTCATGAAGAGGGCTATAGGGTAATGGAAAAATGTCATTTGGCCGAATGACTCTTTTTCACCTGTTTCGAGATTCTGGCCGAGTTTTCGTTTAAAGAGACAAAAGCGGCGGTGCTCCGTTGACGATTGCGGCGTCCTTTTCAAGATATTCCATGGTTCCGTGGTTACTCTATCGGGTCAAATTACTACCAACGATTATGTGATCATGTTGGCTTATCTGCTCCATTCCATGGTACAACGGTGACAAGGCAACAGGGCCACGGTTCACACAGTTCGCAGCGTCCAAGACTGGTTTTGTGAGCAAAACGACAAACTGTCTGAAACCTGGTTGGTAGGTACTCAGAGAGCGGACAGGATAAGGTTACGGTTGTGGATGGGGCCGTAAACAGTTACTGTGAGTTGCAAAATCGAACACACAACTTTATTTTTACAAGAACCACTTATTTACACATTGCTGTAAAAGATCACAACTAGACAATACGGCTGAAGGTCTGGTCAAAGAAAACTTAAGATGTTTCCTAGGCTGAAGGCCCAAAACCACACCAAACAGAAAAACAGCTGAAGACATGGGTTACAAATCAAAAGCAATTAAAAATAGAAGGTAAATTAAAAAAAAAACATGCAATTGAAAACAATTCATGGCTGAAGCTCTACGGTACACGTCCGAAGGACAACTATAATTAAAACACATTAATAAACAATTTTTTAACGAAGAAAATTTCTTTTGAAACTTACATCTGAACGGCCAAACGCCTAATTAAAGAAATATTAACTATTGCACGGCTTAAGGCCACAAATCTGAATCCACGGATGAAGGCCTGAAGAACAAGTCAGACAAATAATTTAAAATAAACCCCTTCCTTCTAATAAAATATTTTCCTTTCAAGAATACACACGGGTGAAGGCCTTATTAAAAGGGGTTCACGTAAATCCTCGGCTGATGGCCACACATAACACATCGAACAACTACCGGCTTATGGCCTGGATTAGAAACAATTTCAGATAGAACCAACTTTATGGAAAAACTATTTATTTTAATCAAATCAATCTTCAAAATATTTGTTTAAAATGGCTGAATGCCTTTATGTAAATCTAAATGAACTGAATTAATACACCGGCGAAGGACTCGCACAATATTTCAAACTAAAATGAAAATCACAATCTAAAACAAGAACAAGTGGCGCTCAGAAGTTTTCCAAGGGTCGTCCTGAGAAGGTAGCCCAAACGTAAGGTGAGTTGAGACAGGCAGCCAAGAATTGTAGTTAAATAATGGGATGGCAACCCAAACTAGGGACAGCCCAAGGACCAACCAACAATTTAACCACTTCCCTTCCATCCGACCAACAGCACAACGATGGAAAATATCGGCCGAGGACGAGGATACGAACAGCACTACGTCTTTAGAAATTGGCGTCTAAAAACAGCCAAGGGAGCAATAACCACTCTAAGCAAAATATGAACCAAACAACTTAAAAGGCTGTCGAACTACACGCCGTGCCGGACAGCATCCACACAACGAGGAAAGGCACACTGCCGGAAAACTATGATAACGACCAGGGCAGGTAACTGGGGTGTTAGTGGCCACAGGGCAGAAAATACCGCTGCTGCACTTCACTGGCCATTAACAGTCAATTTAATAGTTAATGACAATATAGGAAGATGGCTGCAAGATTTAGCCAACTCCAACACAAATATTGCTGCTAACCTGAATGGCCCAGGGAGCAACAACCAACAAATGAACGAAGAGATGTCACAATAGTTGAGGTTTCATAACAGGTTAACTGACCACTCAACTTCAGCGTCCACGTTCGGTGGGCAACGAACTTTGTTGCTCTCGCAGATAGCACCTCACGGTCCTACAGCGCGTGCTCGCTGCCAGTGGTCCCTGCCTGGCCTGACGAAGCGGAGACTTCCTCGCTGCTCCGTCCCAACCGACTGACTACATGCGGCACGCAGACAACGTTAAAATAGCTGCTCAGTCAAAACCACACAAGCTACACACAGTTCCACGAAAGCACTTTCACAAACAACTCGAACAATACCAAAACCAATGACTGCGGAACAACAAGGACGAACCACAAGTCGACACACACAGAGAACCCTAAAGCGGTCGCCGACCGAATACACGTCGTCCAATGAGACGACCGACTAAACGACCAACCAAGGTCGTCCCCACTCAAGTTACGTGTGTCGGCAACACCCTGGCGAGTCGTGTCTGTCCGTACCTCACTGCTGCTCCGATCCGACTGACTACCGACACATGACGGCCTGGAAATAATACGGGTCGCTGCAAAGATAGTACGACAGTGCTCTTATCGACAAGCGCTGCTGCTGTCACTAACGGGCAGGCACGTCAGCAACTTATTGACGCCAGTAAATCGAATCTGAAATGGGACGGCAGTACCGCAAAGACAAGATGTCAAGCAATAAACGGCACGAACACTAGCCGCGAAAGGCTCACTGTCGCACGTCTCATGGCCGCCACAGTCACCACGTCTCAATGTTATTGACCCTTTATATCCTCCCTTGGAGAGGAGGGTGCGTGGTCGCCAGCTATCTCCATCATCATTACCTGAACATACCTTTACGCTATAATATTTCCTTGACAACCGTACAGGACCTGTATGTATTCCGAGACGACTGGTAGCTGCTTTGAATGGCATTGGTTCCACTGTGGTAAAGCGTTGTATTCTTGGAGTTTCCACATTTTTGTCCACCCTTCTATTATCACGGTTACAAATATTTTCATTACAATTGCAATAACTGTCATTATTATTATTCTGCTTTTTTTATTGTCTTATTACATGTGTGGAGAATGTTTCTAGTGAAGGCACAGTGGATGAACATGAAATTAGTTCAGGAGATAACTACATTATGTAACACTGCTATCAGAAAACAGAGTACACCAGTTTGAACAGGAAGAAACGGAATTATGGTAAGTGCAGCACAATTCGTGACCACGCCCTCGTCCATTCGTCACATACCGTGCCACGAGGAACTAAAAATGTCGTAAACCCAATTACGCGCCTGACGTGGCCGTAAAGAGGATGACAAATCTGCCAACGTGGCGACGCACGCCAGATAAAGTCGTCAAGCGGGCAGCCTACCGGCCGGGGGCTGCCGGCAGGTGGCGGAGGTGCCGCTATCGGCTGCCCTCATCTCCCGGTCGCGCCAGCACCGCGCCAGCCGTGCTAAGTGGTTTCCTGCACGACACACGCTGTGCGCCACCACTTCGTCATCTGGTCGTCCCACTGCCGGTTTGAACCAACATGAAACCCGTTTATTGACTCTATCTTTTATCCTATTGAATTTCTGATAGCGAGCAGAACGGGAGTGAGTGAACTGGAGTTCTTGGTATAATGTAATTTTCAAAATTCGCAACTTATTTATAAAAGAGTAAACTCTGTAAATTATAACTGAATTATGTATTCCAACGAGCCTTGTTAGCTCCATATTGAAAATCCCATACTTAAATTAATCAAAATACATAACCCCAGAGATATCGTACATTCTGTAACGACCGGTATAGGACTAGAACCACACATATCAAAAAAAGGTTTGCATCACTTCGGTTCCGAGAGCTCAGGAACCTGTACAGAAAATTGGAATAGATATAAACATCATTTCTGCCCTTTCTATTGCTCATGACAACCACACATTCTATGTTGTACCACCATACAGCAAGACTTTCAGAGGTAGTACTACAAATTGCTGTACACACCGGTACATCTAATACCCAGTAGCATGTCCTCTTGCATTGATGCATGCCTGTATTCGTCGTGCCATACTATCCTCAAGTTATCAAGGCGCTGTTGGTCTAGATTGGCCCACTCCTCAACCGCGATTCGCCGTCGATCCCTCACAGTGGTTGGTGGGTCACGTCGTCAATAAACAGCCCTTTTCAGTCTATCGCAGGTATTTTCGATAGGGTTCATGTCTGGAGAATATGCTGGCCACTCTAGTCGAGCGAAGTCGTTATCCTGAAGGAAGTCATTCACAAGATGTGCACGATGGGGGCGTGAATTTTCGTCCATGAGGGCGATGCCTCGCCAATATACTGCTGATATGGTTGCACTATCTGTCGGAGAATGGCAATGACGTATCTTACAGCCGTTACGGCGCCTTCCGTGACCACAAGCGGCGTAAGTTGGCCCCATACAATGCCACCCCAAAACATCAGGGAACCTCCACCTTGCTGCAGTCGCTGGAGAGGGTGTCTAAGGCATTCAGCCTGACCGGGTTCTCTCCAGACAGTTCTCCGATGATTGCCTGGTTGAACGCATGTGTGACACTCATCGATGAAGGAAACGCGATGCCAGTTCTGCGTGGTCCTTTAGGCATGTTGTTGGGCCCATCTGTACTGCACTGCATGGAGTCATGGTTGCAAAGATGGAACTCGCAACGAATGTCGTGAGTGAAGTTGCGCATCATGTAGCCTATTGGGGACAGTTTGAGTCACAACACGACGTCCTGTGGCTGCACGAAAAGCATTATCCAACATGGTGGTAACGCTGTCAGGGTTCCTCCGAGCCATAATCCGTAGGGAACGGTCGTCCACTGTAGTAGTAGCCCTTGGGCGGCCTGAGCGAAGCATGTCATCGACATCTCCTACATCTTGTGTAGAATAATAGGACGTCGCTTTTGGAACTATTGAAAATTTTGGTAATTGAAAAACAGGGGACTGGTTTCGGTTTCACCCGATGAAGTGGTCTTGTCTAAAATCTCGTAGGTGTTGTGAAGCTGATCTAAGAGGGGGAGAAATATGGAAAGCACCGGTAATGAATAAGTGGATTTGGATTGGTGGAAATAAGGCACGAATGTTAACGTGATGTATTGATAGAGAAGAAACTGGTGTTCTGGTAGTCAGGACTGAGAAGTGTAGGACGATTAATACAAAGGCACTGCCGGCCCAAGGGTGGATAGATGTTAAGTAATTTGAAATAAGTTAGTCTGTAAATGGTACTCTGAGAAAAGGTTGTCTTTTCTGTTATTGTAACAGTACACTGGAATTTTTCAATTTTTCTTATTTGAGGACATTGTCCTTCGGCACAGTGTAGTACTTACCGGAAATTGTGGAAAGCTCTCAAGTTAATACTTTATTAACTGTTCCTGGTAATCTGAACTTTAGAAATTGCATTTCCTTTGGTTAATTAACTGTAAATAATTGCGTGAGTACTTAAGCTGATCATTTTCTATGTGAACTTTGATTAAATTATTTGTTATCAAGAGCTCTCGCAAATGATTTTGGTAGACTGATTTAACTTTTGAAAATTTAATGCCCTCTGGGATTGTTAGTTTATAGACTGTTGCAATAAACTATCTTCACTAAAGTAACAGACGCCCTACAACTACGGGGAGTAACTGATACTTACGTGACGTGATTCTTAATAGACTAAAGTAGTCAAGTGCACTCTATGCAGTGAATTGTGTTTTCTTTTGGTACTGTCAAAGCTTTTTTAAATTACAACTTTAGGGGGTAGAAATGCAATTTGTCAATGGAAGTTGTATTATCTTCGCATACACTCTTGCAAGTGATGTCAGTGTAAGCTGAAACTGACTAGCTAATGATTGTTGGATCTTAAATAAAGGAAGGATTAACACTTGTCTGTAACAAAATAAATGAAATGGCTGGGAATGGTGTTCACTGTTCAGCTAATGTATTAAAAAAAAAGGATTTGGGGTACCGAAAATTAATAAACTTTTGTAGTAAGGAGCGTTTCCGCTCCATTTCCCAACAAAAACTGTGTCTCTGCCTTTCAGAACATAACAGAAGATATAAAGGAGGTCAGTTAAAAGATTTTCTTCTATTCATCCATTTAAGGATAACAAATAATTTTTTTTGTTCTATAGAGATATTCATAAATTTATACACAGTGCTCAGGTTACTAGACCTATAATAGACTATGTTATTGCAAATCAGAAAGCCATCCCGTCAATAGAAGACACCCAAGTCTAAATAAGTTACGATGTTAATACTGACCATTTTTTTATTGCTTAGAAACTAAGAATCCCACTAGTTAACAATAAAAAGACTATCAAAAACAAACACCAGAAGAGGTCTACAAAATAAGTTTGCTTCAACATCCAAGTAATACATAGTAACAGACAAAACGTTTAGACGAAGCACTAAAACACGTTCGAGAAAAGCAGAACATTAACGAAGAGTGGAAGGAAAAAATAAGAATAATACACACTACTGCTGGTGAAGCGTTAGGGAAAAGGTGAAATATAAAAACAAAATGAGGCTCCCAGTCTGGAACCAAGAACAAGCAGAGATCATAACATATAAGACACAAGTCTAAATAGAACATGTAAAATCAAAGAATCAAGAAGACTACGTCGAATATAAGCAACACACAGCAGTGGTCAAGAGAGAAACAAGAAAAATAAAACAACGTAGCTGGGTAAATTTTCTGAGCGAAGTGAAGCAAGATGAACATGAGAAATAAGTTAAAGCCTATAGGATGCTCGAATAACATAATAAAGATGAAACATATATGTGGTTCAAATCAACCACATTTACGAAAGTGAGTGTTTTGTTTGTTTCTAAGATCTATGGTCAGGTGACGAATAAAATATGAAAACTGCAGTTAGCGACCAGCATGTTGATCTCATATGAATAGAAAAAGTACAGTTGTGTTAAAAACATGTAAGAACAGAAATTCCCCAGTGGAAGACAACCTCAATGTGGACTTATTTGAATGTGCTTCGGAATCATTACTCATAAAACTACTGAATTTTGTAAATACTTATTGGAAGTGCAGCAACGTCCACGACGGCTGGTAAACAGCAGTTGAAATGAAATGAGCGTATGGCATCGTTAGCCGGGAGGCACCATTCCGGGAAGTACGACCTCCCCGTGCAAGTCTTATTTCAGTCGACGCCCAATTGGACGACTGGCGCGCCGGTGATGAGGCTGAAATGATGATGAAAACCACACAACATGTAATCCACGAGCGGAGAATATCTTCAACTCGGCCGGGAATCGAAGCCGGACCCGCTGCAAGGGAGGCAAGTACACTACCACCAAGCTAAGCAGGCGGACAACCGCAATTGATATTTCTTTATTTAAAAATAAGCGATCACACAATATGTGACAATTCTCGATGTGTTACTGTTCTGAAGTCTGCCAACAAGATATATGCAAAACTAACAAAAAAACAAACTAGAAGTATAGTGTTTTCGGAAACGTTTTAGATATTAAAGCACATACTTTTTACACTGAACATTTCACTTCAAGAAACGTCTTTCTACTGGAATTTACTTTCAAAAGCTATTACTCCTTGAACCAACTTTGTATAGTCATTTACTTGATTCTAGTAACTTGGATTCACTCTGATTGCATTTGATGTAAGCAAACTTTTACTGGCCGCTCGGGATTAGCCGAGCGGTCTGTGGCGCTGCATTCAAGGGCTGTGCGGCTGGTCCCGCGGAGATTCGAGTCCTCCTTCGGGCATGGTTGTGTGTGTTTGTCCTCAGGATAATTTAGGTCAAGTAGTGCGTAAGCTTAGGGACTGATGACCTTAGCAGTTAAGTCCCATAAGATTTCACACACATTTGAACATTTTTTGAACATTTGAAACTTTTACTATAACACTTTGCAATAGTTAAGAAAATTTTCTCATTGTTTACACAAAAACAGTTTAAACTGCGCCTCTTAATGTCAACTTGGCACTTCATAAGTCTGTAAAACAGGATACTCGGATTAGTCAAACACCAGGAAGGAACACTATATAGGTGCAGGATTAGGATGAAATAACAGGGTGAACCAGTTTCTTTAAAGTTCAAGAATGATTATTAAAACACAGTTTAAACTAATGGTTCACGCTATACAAAAGTAAAATATAAATAAATCTTAACTGGTGGCTGTAGGCTTGATGTGGCGAACAATTACGACCGCTACACTATCTAAAGTACGGCCGGCCAGTATCTTGCTGTATGGGCTCAATTTCTTTTCTAGGTGTCCTCCAGTCTTACATACAGTAGCCCAACAACTCTCAGCTATGCAGTAAGCCGTTTGCTAGCCTCATCCGAGGCATTTTTGCCCAAATTTGCTGGTAAAGCTTCTCCTGCTGCACAAATGTGTTGCCTCAATCGCTGCTGCCTACAGACCTTGTGAGTCACTTGCCGAGCTTGCTTTAGGTAGCGCGCCAGTTCGCCCTTGCCAACTTTTCCACTCCACAGAGCCACTTTCGTTTCACACAAAAGCGCACGGTCTTTTACTTAACACCTATTTCTTACATTGATCCTAAGCGTGACCATACAAAATTTCACCAGAAAATTATTTAACGTAGTAAACAACTTACATAGTATTTTACATACATTACACACATACACTGCAAAGAACTTCAGATTCCAGTATAGTAAAATTTACTTTCCATCGATAGAAAATATAGTACCAATTAAATGAACCATAAAGAAATAATGTTATAAATGGTATATCCCAGCATTTAATAAGTGTGATTTAAATTATATGTATACATAACAAAATCAAAGCACAAAAAGGAAGTTTATTTGTGGGAAACATCTGTCAGGAAGTGAGACAAGTGTGTCCGTTATTACACACAATATTTTATATATACGTAGACGACGTCATAAAGATGCGATGAATGAAGAGTGCACCATTATATGCTTAACAAGACAGTTTTAAATACACTCTAGTTTGTACATGATCAAATTATCTTAGCGTATTCAGAAGATAAATTACACACATGAATTTGGTCCGTCCATGAGGTGGCAAATTATAAATATATGACAATAACTAAACGTAAAAAGAAGATAATGGCATTCCATAGCAAGGAGAATTGAAGAGGAGAAACAATAATTTTTGGTAAACCGCTAGAATTCCTGAGGATTGAGGACTCATATACGTAATACACACAGTGGTCAAGAATACAAACTGCAAAATTTCCAGCAGTTGCCAGGTGCTATAAGTCGCACTCTTCTCAAAAAAGTTAGAAAAGAAACAATAAATTTTATAATCTCGTGGCAGTACCACCTCCAATGTGATAAAAAATATCTTGACACACCCAAAAACAGACGTTTTTCATATTAGGTGCATTGTGCTGCCACCTACTGCCAGATACTCCATATCAGTGACCTCCGTAGTCATTACACATCGTGAGACGGCAGAACGGGGCGCACAGCGGAACTTACGGACTTCGAACGTGGTAAAGTGACAGGGTGTCACTTGTGTCATACGTATGTACGTGAGATTTCCACACTCCTAAACATCACTCTGTCCACTGTTTCCGAAGTGATAGTGAAGTGGAAACTAGAAGGTACACGTACAGCTCAAAAGCGTACGGACCGACGTCGTCTGTTGACTGAGACCGCCAATACATGAAGAGGGTCGTAATGTGTAATAGGCAGACATCTATCTAGACCGTCATACAAGAATTACAAACTGTATTAGGATCCGCTGCAAGTACTACGACAGTTAGGCGAGTTTTCTCACGTCGAGCGGGTGCTCGTAAGCCACAAGTCACGCCGGTAAATTTGAAACGATGCCACGTTTGGTGTAAGGAGCGTAAAAATTGGGTAATTGAACAGTGGGAAAACGTTGTGTGGAGTGAGGAATCACGGTACACACGGTGGCGACCCGATGGCAGAGTGTGGGTACTGCGAATAACGGACGAACGTCATCTGCCAGTGTGTGTAGTGCCAACAGTAAAATACGGAGGCGGTGGTACTATGGTGCGGTCGTGTTTTTCATGGAAGGGCTTGCACCCCTTCTTGTTATTCGTGTCACTATCAGAGCACAGGCCGACATTGATGTTTTAAGCCCTTTCTTGCATCCCACTGAAGAAGAACAATTCGGTGATGGCGATTGCATCTTTCAACACGATCGAGCACCCTTCATAATTCACGGCCTGTGGCGGAGTGTTTACACGACAATAACATCCCTGTAATGGATTGGCCAGCACAGAGTCCTGATCTGAACCCTATACAACACTTTTGGGATGTTTTGGAAAGCCGACTTCGTGTCAGGCCTCACCGACAGATATCGATACCTCTCCTCAGTACGGAACTCCGTGAAGAATGGGTTGCCATTCCTCAAGAAACCTTCCAGGACCCGATTGAGCGTATGCCTGCGAGAGTGGAAGCTGCCATCAAGGCTAAAGGGGGGCCAGCACCATGTTGAATTCCAGCATTATTGATGGATGGCACCACCAACTTTTAAATCATTTTCAGCGAGGTGTCCGGATACTTTTGATCAAATAGTGTATGTGTCGGAGACTGGGACAGGAAGAAAGAGTATTAAGTCTGCAGAGACGACATTCCTCTCTAGCTGCTTCCAAACTCCTGGATGGTATAAAAAAATTGCAAATAAACTAGATGTCTAAAACGCGCACAGAAAATAGAGGAGCACAGAAGGAAATGGGATGAACACAGTCAAAGTATCAGAAGAACGAATATCTAAATTAATATACAAATGTACACGTGAACGGATAGGAATTCTGGACGTCTTAAGAAGAGATGGGAAGATCAGGTGTATTTTACTTGAAAGTAGAACAATCAAGGTTGCCTAAACTGGATATTACGATCACGATGATAATGTTAGGACAGTTACTGTTTGTGACACAGTTTGGCTACTGTGGTGTGTAAAACGTACTTACGTATGATGTGTCGCAGCAAAGTAGAGTATCTCGATGAAGTATGGACCATACATAGCGACCAACAGATATTTATAATCACCTAGCAACCTCATATTTTCAAAAGTTATTTTTCTATTTACGTGACTAGTTTCGGCATGTCATTAATGCCATCATCAGGCGCCTATGAACTCCATATGTAGAGAATCAGATCGAACTCAAAGTTGTTGTCAAGTCTTTGGAGCATAGAATCCAAAAGAAATTGGCGGAATCCAGGAATTGACGACTCCAGTAATGCTTGTATCGATGTATCTCAGCTGGCCAGGGTGGCCAAGCGGTTCTAGGCGCTACAGTCTGGAATCATGCGACCGCTACGGTCGCAGGTTCGAATCCTGCCTCGGGCTTGGATAAGTGTGATGTCCTTAGGTTAGTTAGGTTTAAGTAGTTCTAAGTTCTATGGGACTGATGACCTCAGAAGTTAAGTCCCATAGTGCTCCGAGCCATTTTTTTTTTTTTTTGAACTGATAATGTTACTCAAAGACAATTACTCTGAAGTCACCGCGATTCTTGATGGTCCCCTAGACATCAAAAACGGTGAGACTTGGTTGCTAATAAAGCGCGTGATCACCACCAACGGCAAGTACATTTTCTACAGCTGTCTCCTGCACTGGCTGCAACGTAAGTAGGGAACTCTTGTGGTACGGCTTTACATTCCTCCACCAGTGCTGCTGAAACTGTTATACAGTCGTTGGTACTTATGGACTTGCTACAATACATCTCCGAACCGAAACCACGTGCTCGATGAGACTGATATCGGAGGAAAGAACGGTCCAATCTATTCGTCGAATAAAATTTCGTTC
Organism: Schistocerca americana; assembly: GCF_021461395.2. NCBI lineage: Eukaryota > Metazoa > Arthropoda > Insecta > Orthoptera > Acrididae > Schistocerca > Schistocerca americana. The sequence continues at coordinate 336,204,980 of NC_060119.1, read as the reverse complement.
TAAGAGTCCATCCATCCGAAATTGACAATGTGGTCACGCATTGTCATCCATAAAAAGGTAATCAGGCTGAATGCAAGTTTTGACAACATTCCTGGGTGCATTACGTGTTCCCACCCTTCACCGTATAAGGATGTGACTAGAAATGCTCAACATGATCGTTCTGGTAGTCCAGATGTATGATATGAGGATGCCGAATGTAGCATTCACCACTGTACCTTATTGCAATACTGTAATCCTTTTCCTCGTACGTCTTTCCAGGAGTGCATTCGGCCCTGACTTCATTTTTGTTGACGACAAAGTGTGACAATATTCAAAAGTGTAGGTGAAGGGACTCTTAGAACGGCAAATGGACTAGGCTGTCATTCGCCCCAACTTTAATAGCACCGATTACATGTGAGATGCATTCGGGAGACGTATTGTAGCACGTCCACAAGCACCAATGAAAATCCAGCAGTTGTCAACAGCTCTGTTGGAAGAATGGAAGACACTATCACAGGAACTCCTACGATATCTGTGGCTAATGTGGGAGCGCGTTGCAGAGTATCCATTGCCGTTCGTGGTTATCACACACTATTAAAAACCATGTCCTGATTTTTGTAATGTCCAGGGGATGAATGATAAACGGTAATAACTTCACTGAAATTGCACTGAGGCCAAAAAAGGCATGGGATAGTGATATGCACCTATACAGATGGCGGTAGTATCGCGTACACCAGACATAAAAGAACAGTGCGTTAATGAAGCTGTCTTTTGTACTCAGGTGATTCATGTGAAATGGATTCCGACGTGATTATGGCCGCACGGCGAGAATTGACAGACTTTGAACGTGCAGTGGTGGCAGGAAATAGAGGCATGACACATTCCACTTTGTAAATCGTTAGTGAATTCAGTATTCCGAGATACTGTCAAGAGTGTGACGAAATACCTAATGTCAGGCATTCCCTTCCACCACAGACAACACTGTGGCCGACGGCCCTCACTTAACGACCGAGAGCAGTGGGGTCTGCGCAGAGCTGTCATTGTTAATGAACAAGCAACACTATGAGAAATTACAGCAGAATTAAATGTGGGACGTACGACGAACATGTCCTTTAGGACAGTGCGGCGAAATGTGGCGTTAATGTTCTATGGCAGGAGACGACCGACGCTAGCAGCACGACATCGCCTGCACTGCCACTGCTGTGCAAGTAACCATAGACGAATGGAAAACTGCGGCCTTGTCGGATTAGTCCCGATTTCAGTTGGTAAGTGTTGATGGCAGGGGCTCGCGTGTGGCACAGACCCCACGATGGCATAGACTCAAACTGTCGACAAGGCATTGTGCGAGTTATTGGTGGCTCCTTAATGGTGTGTGGTGTCTTAACGTGGAATGGACTGGGTTCTCTCGTCCAACTAAACCGATAACTTACTGGTACGATTATATTCCCCTCCTCCCCCCCCCCCCCCCCCTGAACCATGGAACTTGCCGTTGGTGGGGAGGCTTGCGTGCCTCAACGATACGGATAGCCGTACCGTAGGGGCAACCACAACGGAGGGGTATCTGTTGAGTGGCCTGACAAACGTGTGGTTCCTGAAGAGGGGCGGCAGCCTTTCCAGTAGTTACAGGGGCAACAGTCTGGATGATTGACTGAACTGGCCCTGTAACATTAACCAAGACGGTCTTCCAGTTTTGGTACTGCGAACGGCTGAAAGCAAGGGGAAACTACAGCCGTAATTTTTCCAGAGGGGTTGTAGCTGTACTCTATGGGTAAATGATGATGGCGTCCTCTTGGAAAAAATTTTCCGGACGTAAAACAGTCCCCCATTCGGACCTCCGGGTGGGGACTACTCAGGAGGACACTGTTATCTGGAGAAAGAAAACTAGCGTTCTACGGGTCGGAGTGTGGAATGTCAGATCCCTTAATCGAGTAGGTAGGTTAGAAAATTTAAAAAGGGAAATGGATAGGTTAAACTTAGATATAGGGGGAACTAGTGAAGTTCGGTGACAGGAGGAACAAGACTTTTGGTAAGGTGAATACAGTGTTATAAATACAAAATCAAATTGGGGTAATGCAGGAGTAGGTTTAATAATGGATAGAAAAGTAGGAGTGCAGGTAAGATACTACAAACAGCATAGTGAACTACTACGGTAGTACAAGTTTAAATGCCTACTATCTCTGCAGATGACGAAGAAACTGATGAAATGTATGATGAGACAAAATATATTATTCAGATAGTGAAGGGAGACGAAAATTTAATAGTCATGGGTGACTGGAACTCGATAGTAGGAAAAGGATGATAAGGAAACGTAGCAGGTGAATATGGATTGGGCGTAAGAAATGAAAAAGGTAGCCGCTTGGTTGAAATTTACACAGAGCATAACTTAATCATAGCTAACAGTTGGTTCAAGAATCAAGAAAGAAGGTTGTATACGTGGAAGATGCCTGGAGATAATACAAAGAATCAGACAGATTATACAATGGTAAGACAGAGATTTAGGAACCTGGTTTTAAAATGTAAGACATTTCCAGGGGCAGATGTGGACGCTGACCACAATTTATTGGTTTTGAACTGTAGATTAAAACTGAAGAAACTGCAAAAAGGTGGGAATTTGAGGAGATGGGACCTGGATAAACTGAAAGAACCAGAGGTTGTACAGAGTTCAGGGAGAGCATAAGGGAACAATTGATAGGAATGAGGGAAAGAAATACAGTAGAAGAAGAATGGGTAGCTTTGAGGGATGAAATAATGAAGGTAGCAGAGGATCAAGTAGCTAAAAAGACGAGGGCTATTAGAAATCCTTTGGTAACGGAAGAGATACTGAATTTAATTGATGTAAGGAGAAAATACAAAAATGCAGCAAGTGAAGCAGGCTAAAAGGAATACAAACGTCTCAAAAATGAGATCGACAGGAAGTGCAAAATGGCTAAGCAGGGATGGCTAGAGGACAAATGTAAGGATGTAGAGGCTTATCCCATGAGGGGTAAGATAGATACTGCCTACAGGAAAACTAAAGAGACCTTTGGAGAAAAGAGAACCACTTGCATGAATATCAAGAGCTCAGATGGAAACCCAGTTCTAAGCAAAGAAGGGAAAGCAGAAAGGTGGAAGGAGTATATAGAGGATCTATACAAGGCGATGTTCTTGAGGACAATATTATGGAAATGGAAGAGGAGGTAGATGAAGATGAAATGGGAGATATGATAGTGCGTGAAGAGTTTGACAGAGCACTGAAAGACCTAAGTCAAAAAAAGGCCCCGGGAGTAGACAACATTCCATTAGAACTACTGACAACCTTGGGAGAGCCAGTCCTGACAAAACTCTACCATCTGGTGAGCAAGATGTATGAGACTGGCGAAATTCCCTCAGGCTTCAAGAAGAATATAATAATTCCAATCCCAAATAAAGCAGGTGTTGACAGATGTGAAAATTATCGAACTATCAGTTCAATAAGTCACAGCTGCAAAATACTAACCCCAATTCTTTACAGACGAATGGAAAAACTGGTGGAAGTCAACCTCGCGGAAGATCAGTTAGGATTCCGTAGAAATGTTGGAACACATGAGGCAATGTTGACTTTACGCCTTATCTTAGAAGAGAGATTAAGGAAAGGCAAACCTACGTTTCTAGAATTTGTAGACTTCAGGAAAGCTTTTGACAATGTTGACTGGAATATTCTCTTTCAAATTCTAAAGGTGGCAGGGGTAAAATACGGGGAGCGAAAGGCTATTTACAATTTGTACAGAAACCAGATGCCAGTTATAAGAGTCGAGGGACATGAAAGGGGAGCAGTGGTTTGGAAGGGAGTGAAACAGGGTCGTAGCCTCTCCCCGGTGCTGTTCAATCAGTATATTGAGCAAGCAGTAAAGGAAACGAAAGAAAAGTTCGGAGTAGGTATTAAAACGCATGGAGAAGAAATAAAAACTTTGAGGTTCGCCGATGACATTGTAATTCTGTCAGAGTCAGCAAAGGACTTGGAAGAGCAATTGAACGGAATGGACAGTGTCTTGAAAGGAAGATATAAGGTGAACATCAACAAAAGCAAAACGAGGATAATGGAATGTAGTCGAATTAAGTCGGGTGAAGCTGCGGGAATTAGATTAGGAAATGAGACGCTTTTGCAATTTGGGGAGCAAAATAACTGATGATGGTCGAAGTAGAGAGGATATAAAATGTAGACTGGCAATGGCAAGGAAAGTGTTTCTGAAGAAGAGAAATTTGTTAACATCGAGTATTGATTATGTGTCAGGAAGTCGTTTCTGAAAGTATTTGTACGGAGTATAGCCATGTATGAAAGTGAAACATGGACGATAAATAGTTTAGACAAGAAGAGAATAGAAGCTTTCTAAATGTGGTACTACAGAAGAATGCTGAAGATTAGATGGGTAGATCACATATCTAATGAGGAGGTATTGAATAAAATTGGGGAGAAGATTAGTTTGTGGCACAACTTGACTAGAAGAAGGGATCGGTTGGTAGGACATGTTCTGAGGCATCAATGGATCACCAATTTAGTACTGGAGGGCAGCGTGGAGGGTAAAGATCGTAGAGGGAGACCAAGAGATGAATACACTAAGCAGATTCAGAAGGTTGTAGGCTGCAGTAGGTACTGGGAGATGAAGAGACTTGCACAGGGTAGAGTAGCATGGAGAGCTGCATCCAACCCGTCTCAGGACTGAAAACCACAACAACAAAACCATGGTTATATTCGGATACTTGGAGACCTTTGCAGTCATTCTTGGACTACATGTTCCCAAACCAAGCTGGAGTTTTTATGGGTAACAATGCACTGTGTCACCGAGCTACAGCAGTTGATGATCGGTTTGAAGAGCATTCTGGACAATTATATCGAATGATTAGGCCACCGAAATCGCTCGATATGAATCCCACTGTAAATTCATGGGATTTATTCGAGAAGTCAGTTCGAACACAAGATCCTGCAGTGTTAACACTTTCTCAGTTATGGACGACTATAGAGGCAACACGGCACAGTATTTTTTTAAATGATTTCCAATGACTTGATGAGCACATGTTACGTCGAACTGCTGCACTACGCCGGGCAAAAGAACATCCGACACGATAGTAGGAGGTGTCCCACGACTTTTTTCATCTCACTATTGTCTTTAAATAGAAGTGTCATGTTTGTTCCTCTCATTGCTATGTCTTTCATTTGTCGTCTGCGCTATAGAGTAGCAGTGCCTTGTACACATAGTCTAAGTTTCGTCGAGCTACGTTACTTGACCGTGACACATAATGCAAAAGTAACTTTCGTAATTGTGTTTTCCATATGTATATTTCTGATGGTTGGGCTGACATGCTCTTCATTTTCTGTGTAGTTGGCACTGACAGTAGGACACGTTCAGCAATAAATATCACCTGGTCACTTCTTTCCGTCACCAGTTACATTTTTATTTACAACCACACTGTTGTTGGCTCCCTCCCACTCGGCAGTTGAGTTACCGCCTGCGACTGATAGAGCCGCATGCCGGAGCAGGGCGGGCACCCGCGGCTGCGTGCCGCGCCGCCGCCTTTCGCCGGCGCTGATTGCTTCCGGGCTGTCGCGCGAGATGAGTGAGGGAGGTGTCCTTATCGCCGGCCGCCCCGGCCCTCCTCTTTAGGCCTGCGGTAAGCGCCCCGCGGCACGACACACGCCCTCCCACCTTCCTGCTATCTCTCCCCACATCGCAGGCGCCGCTGATGGAGTCATTTCTGGGCGGTTAGCGCTTAAGCACGATAGCTGCGACAAGAAATAAACGGCCCTCAGCCCGAAGATAAGTTCCGTAACGGGTGGAACCTCCTCATCTCGAGGGTTAGAGAATGTTCAGTGACCGCTGAGATACCTAAACCGATATAAGGTGTTACATTAACATAAGAACATTGTTCGTTGAGCAGATCCATAACGAGATTATCTTCGCAAATGTGAGACATCAGACATAGACACACAAATTAAATTTAACATAAAACTGAGTATTCGTATATTTAACCTGCACGTACAGAACAGAATAAAAATTTTTACAGTTGCCCGTTAATACAACGTAAAACGATGGATCCACCCTCAGAAGTTCAAAGTCTATCACATGGTGTAGTGAATGATACTTGACAATAACGTGAGCAAGTACAGTGTACAACACGAAAAGGACTCGGCAGGAAAGATACCTAGCGGCAATGTTTCAGTGTCTGCAACGTAAGTCCTATGGCAGCACAGCAGGAAGAGACAACTAAGTTGCTCGTGAATCTTCCGGGTTGTATGGCCGTGGTCCATGAAACTTTTCCGCCGCGCGGAATGATCCCGCAGTTTGAGGCATCACGCCGCGGACTGCTCGGTCTCTCCCGCCAGAGGTTCGAGTCCTGCCTCGAGCATGGGTGTGTGTGTGTGTTGTTCTTAGCATAGGTTAGTTTAAGGTAGCTTAAATAGTGTGTATGTCTGGGACCGATGACCTAAGCAGTTTGGTCCCTTAGAATTCACACACATTTGAACATTAGAAACTTTTCCGTTCCTAACGTTCGTCCAGAACTTCACTGACAATATGTCAGGAACGGAAAAGTTACTTCGATCACAAGTACACAACCGAAAAAATTCACGAGCGGCTAAGCCGCTAAGACATGTAGTCGTAAAAGCTGTGTTTGTATGATTAATGACGAAAATCCAGTGCTAGTGGTGGTGAGAAGACGGGTGCTTAGCACAGCTGACCATGATACGCTTGAGATGGCTACTGGAAGATAAACTGACATCCACCTGTTCTTCAGTTTACAATATGGTCATTTACGTCGTTCCTCAGGAGGCCGACTTGGTAACTAAGAGTCACGTGTCATGTGGTAGTTACCGACGCTGGTGGTGGAGCTACTAAACTTCCGATGTCCATGGACTCCATCATCGATGCGTCTTTGTCCGTCGATGGCAAAGATATAAATACCGCATTATCATTCCTGAGATTCTAAATAAAGTGGTCGTCAAGTGGATTACGTAAAACTAACACCCATTTCCATTATAAGATATAATTGTCGCCACCAACGTACAGGCCTCAACAAATACATATGAATGCACAGAATAATTTTTTTTTTATATTAGAGCGAAACATCGCTAAACGCAAAGAATTTATTATATTAACTTGCGCTGATCATATTACCGAACTGAAGCAGTGCAGTAGCGGAATTTTTTAACTAAGTAATGGTTCGTATTATTATTATTATTATTATTATTATTACGTATGGCAAACGTTTATTCTTCGATGATATGAGTTATCTCTCTTCACTATAAGTAACAGTAAGCCCTGATTGTTTCCGGACAGTTACTTTATTTGTTTCTACCTGGGCAATGGTATTTTGCTTAGAACAAAGTTAGTGGCTTCAACTCTTATTACCAACAGAAATTTCCTAAAAAGAGATAGTTGATACAGAATCTGATATCTTATATTAGGGAGATCTGATTAAGGGAACAAGTACACTCAGAATCTGTCATTAGCGTATTCAACTGAATTCATACATACAATAAACATGTATACATATTGCATATCTCCTATTAAAATAAACACTGATAAACTAACTGGAAACAATCGCTGTGGGGACGTGAACCACCTACTTGACAAATTTGCAAGGCTAGGAGCAAATAAGCAGTTTAGTGTAGGCAGTGATGCGCGAATACCCGTACTCGCTTCAGCCAGTATTTGAGAATGAGAGCACATTGTGACTTGCAACAAACTTTACACATAATAACAAACTTTCATGAAACTTTTCCTCGCTGACAACCCACACAAAATGTAGAAAGAAAAAAATTTTACTATTCATGGAGTCAAACCTCCACATGAAGCATGCCGACTTAACTTATTATTTCTTTACAACTAACTGCGTTCGCGACTCAATTTGCAGGCAGTATACACATTTCGGCTAGGAATCTCATTGACTGAGGTACAGCTGTCTTGAATGATAAGTCCTCTTTCGAACTGAATGACGATGAACAGCAAAGACGTATCAGCAGACTCTATGGCCAGCTGTGTGATACGAACCTGAATGAAGCCCGCCACATGGGCTGACCAGCAGGAGTCGTGGTCTGGGGTGCCCTTTATTTTGATGGCAGACCCTTTGGTTGTCATCCGCAGCATCCTTACAGCAGAATATTCTAGAGCACGATATATGATACTACGCCCCGGTTTGTTGCACTCCATGGCAAGGCATGCTGGCCTTACATTTCAGCACTGTAATACCGGTCGAGGCAAGGCGAGAGTTTCTACTGCTTGTCTTCGTTTCTTGCCAAACCCCATTTTGGCCAGAAAGGTCACCTAACCTGTCCCCAACTGAGAATGTTGGCAGTATTTTCGGTAAGACCGTCCACCCGGCTAGGGACTTTGACGATCTAACGAGCAAGTTGGACAGAATGTTGCACTACATCCCTCAGGGGGACATCGAACAATTCTGTCGATCCATTTGAAGCCGAATAACTGCTTTCATACTCGCCAGAGATGGTCCAACGCATTACTAACTTGTTCAGTTAGCAAAGCTCTTCCTCTTGCATAATCATCCCATATTTCTGTAACTGCAATTATTTGCTTGTCAGTACATGTAAATCACATCTACCGATTTCTTTCTCAGAGTGCATTTTATTCGATGTTCATGGCTTGAATTGTGTTGTACAACCGGGGACCTAGAAACGACAGAGAGGCTCCGTCCCCGCCGCAGCCGCAGTGGTCCACAACCCCACGACGACTACCGCAGTCCACTTCACCCCTCCGCCACCCCACACCTACCCCAGGGTTATTATGCGGTTCGGCCCCCGGTGGATCCCCCAGGGAACGTCTCACACCAGACGAGTGTAACCCCTATGTTTGCGTGGTAGAGTAATGGTGGTGTACGCGTACGTAAAGAACTTCTTTGCGCAGCAATCGCCGACATAGTGTAACTGAGGTGGAATAAGGGGAACCAGCCCGCATTCGCCAAGGCAGATGGAAAACCGCCTAAAAACCATCCACAGACTGGCCGGTTCACCGGACCTCGACACAAATCCACCGGGCGGATTCGTGCCGGGGACCAGGCGCTCCTGCCCACCCGGAAAGCCGTGCGTTAGACCGCACGGCCAACCGGGGGGCATGTTCATGGCTTACTCTTTTGCTTTGTCCGTATTTTCAGTTCCACGAAGATGCTCTATAATCGAAACTGGTTGTGAATAAACAGTTACAACCAGCTTTGTGCCTGTGTGCGTTTTCCTTTGTAATATCATCTACAATGTTCATTTGTTTATCACCTTACTTGTCAGAGTGACTCAATTCTCATTAAAAATTAAATTTTATTTTCATGTTTCATCAATTCTGAGGCTTGTCACTCGTTACTGAATTTATTATTAAAGCTCTTATCTTAAGGTTGTAGTGTTTCAACTCGTTCTCTCTGTAGGTGTCAACATTTTATGGATGCGGTATGAGTCATTCTTTTAAATCATTAATCGAAGTTAACTGACTACAATCCATTAATTAAAATCCATCCGTATTTCATTACGGACCTTCCCCAATTTTCTGATTCTCGGCTCTGCTTACACACCATTACCTCTTCGAAACTTATACTGCTAATGTAATTCAAAAACAATAACTCCTTTATAATTTTTAAGTGTGGGCGTAAAGTACATACCACCACCTTGGCAACGCGCATTATGGAAAATGGTTTGGTTTTGTAGGTTTAGAGGTGCGTCCCTGTCATTCTTCTTTTTATTACCGTTTTAAACACACATTAGTTTTCCTTTACGTAGTGAACAGCAGTTCCACGGGTACCGCTGTAGCAGTTCTGAAACTCCTTAGCAAAGACACATGTGCCAAACGGTATGTTTCTCTTTCCACAAATTTAAAAGACTCAGTCCTAAGTAAAAGTACTTAATACACACTATTAATGCTAACATTAGCACAAACTACTAACGTGACCCAATAATACTAACTTTGTTCGCACTGTTAACCATCTTACACATTATCTTTAAATAGCATTCACTTTGTAAGTCCACTTAACGCGTTTCCTAAACACATACTTCAAAAAAAGCAAAGCCATATATCTATGCCAATTTAAAAGTCTCTTGAACCATTACATCGCCATAACGCATGTCACCACACACACAACATTTACACACAAGCCTCTGATGTTGTTGCTGTTGTGGTCTTCAGTCCAGAGACTGGTTTGACGCGCTCTCTGTGCTACTATATCCTGTGCAAGCTTCCTCATCTCCCAGTACCTTCTGCTACCTACATCCTTCTGAATCTGCGTAGTGTATTCATCTCTTGGTCTTCCTCTACGATTTTTACCCTCCTTGGTGCCATCCAATACTTAATTGGTGATCCCTTGATGCCTTAGAGTATGTCCTACCAACTGATCCCTTCTCCTAGTCAAGTCGTGCCACAAATTTTTCTGTAGCACCACATTTCGAAAACTTCTATTCTCTTCTTGTCTAAACTATTTATCGTCCATGTTTCACTTCCATACATGGCTGCACTCCATACAAATACTTTCAGAAAATACTTCCTGACACTTAAATGTATACTCGATGTTAACAAACTTCTCTTCTTCAGAAAGCTTTCCTTGCCATTGCTAGTCTACATTTTATATGCTCCCTACTTCTACCATCATCAGTTATGTTGCTCCCCAAATAGCAAAACACATCCACTACTTTAAGTGTCTCATTTCCTAATCTAATTCCCTCACCATCACCCGATTATTTCTACTGCATTTCATTAGACTCGTTTTGCTTTTGTTGATGTTCACCTTTTTCATCCTTTCAAGACACTATCCATTTCGTTCAACTGCTCTTCCAGGTCCTTTGCTGTCTCTGACAGAATTACAATGTCTTCGGCAAACCTCAAAGTTTTTATTTCTTTTCCATGCATTTTAATTCCTACTCCAAATTTTTCTTTGTTTCCTTTACTTCTTGCTCAATATACAGATTGAATAACATCGGGGGTAGGCTTCAACTCTGTCTCACTCCCTTCCCAACCATTGCTTCCCTTTCATGCTCCTCGACTCTTGTAACTGCCATGTGGTTTCTATACAAACTGTAAATAGCTTTTCGCTCCCTCTATTTGACTTCTGCTGCTTTCAGAATTTGAAAGACAGTATTCCAATCAACATTGTCAAAAGTTTTCTCGGAGCCTACAAATGCCAGAAACGTATGTTTGCCTTTCCCTAATCTATATTATAAGATAAATCGTAGGGTCAGTATTGCATCATCTGCCAGCGTGTATAGTGCCAACAGTAATATTGGAAGGCGGTGGTGTATTGTTGCGGTCGCGTTTTTCATGGAGAGGGATTGCACCCCTGTTGTTTTGCGTGGCACTATCACAGCACATGTCTACATTTATGTTTAAGCACCTTTCGCTTCCCACCGTTGAAGAGCAATAAGGGGATGGCGACTGCATATTTCAACACGATCGTTCACCTGTTCATAATGCACGGCCTGTGGTGGAGTGATTACATGACAATAACACCGCTGTAACGGACTAGCCTGCACAGAGTCCTGATCTTAATCCTGCAGAACACGTTTGGGTTGTTTTGGAACGCCGACTTCATGCCAGGCCTCACCGACCGGCTTCAATACGTCTCCTCAGAGCAGCACACCATGAAGAATCTGTTGATATTCCCCAAGAAACCTTCTAGCACCCGACTGAACGTATGCCTGCAAGCGTGGAAGCTGTCATCAAGGCTAAGGGTGGGCCAACACCATATTAAATTCCAACATTACCGATGATTGGCGCCACGATCTTGTAAGTCAGTTTCAGCAAGGTGACCGGGTACTTATGATCACATAGTGTACGTATGAAAAACTTATAGTTCTTATTTTCCAGAGAATTCCGTTTTTTTTTTTTCATTATTGTTTTTATTGCAGTGGCACTTACACAAATAGAATGAACAACACAAACAGCAGAAGAGTTTTTGACAGTCACATTTCAAACTGTTCTAGATCTTACTTTCGAGGAATGGAGTGAAGCCAGTTTACTAAAACGCGCAACTAACAACAGTCAAAATTTCTGTACGAATTGCAAAAGTGAATCAGTGTAGTTGTTGTTCTTGTGTTCTATTCATATCAGTATTAAGAAGAAAGTAGATTTGAGTTTTGGGCTTTATGAGGTAGATGATAACGATAATAATATTACCCGATAATATCACTACAAAATTTCGATGTTATCGTTATATTGGCTGGACGAACATCGATAAAAAATTTCTTGTAATTCATTCTGATATTTTAGTGTTTCAATACATCGTTGTCTGAAATCCCAAAACTAAACTGCAGTTCTGAAAGAATTTAGTCTACTCCACTGTTTCAGTGTTCAGTCGAGTTCCCCTCACAGTATCATGTCTCTCACCTCATCTTCAACTACTTCCTCTTCCCCTTCTACACTATTACTATCAAGTTCATTTCATTTGCACAGACGCTCTAAATATTCCTACCACTTTCCAGTTTTCCCTTCTTTGCTTAACAGAGCTCTTGATAATCATTCAGCTTGTTCTCTTCCACATTCCTTCGACTTGCTTCATTTGCTGCATATTAATATTTTCTCATTTTATCATTTAATCAACTCAGTAAACATCTCCTGTGATATCAAAAGATTTCTACTAGCCCTTCTCTTTTTACCCGTTTCATTTCCCTGCTATCAAAATGTCATGTCTCCAAACTACCGATTCGTTTATTACTATATTCGTTTTCCCTGTTACAGTTCATTGTTGTCCAATGCTGGCTTTGAAACTGTCAATCACCTCTGGTTCTTTCAATTTATTTTCTTTAGTTTTAATCTACAGTTAACAACGAGTAAGTTATGGCCAGGGGCAGCATCTGACCCTGGGAAGGTCTTACAGTTCAAAAATATTTCTGAAATCTCTTTTTTACCGATGCATAATCAGTCTGAAACCATCCAGGATCCCCAGGTCTCTTCATCGTTTGGAGCCTACACCCTTCTTTGATGAATCTTAAATCAAGTGTTACCCGTGATTAAATTACACTCTTTGCAAAATTCTACCAGGCGGCTCCCTCTACCATTGCTTTCCCCCATTCTGTATTTTCATACCATTCTTCCCTCTCATTCTTTTCCTAGTGCCATACTGCTGTCAACCACCGCAGTTAAGTTTTCTGCTCTCCTTGTTATCTGAATAGCTTTATTTATCTTATCATACATTTGCTTCAGTCTTTTCGTCATCTTCGGAGATAGCTGGCAAATTAAATTGTGCTTCTGTGGTGAGTGCTGGCTTCGTGTCTGTCTTGGTTACAATAATACTTTCACTATGCCTCTCACAGCAGCGTAATAGCATCCTTATTTTCTTATTCATTTTTAGACCTGCTCCTGCATGACCCCTATTTGATTTTCTATTTATAACCTTTTTGCTCACCTGGCCAGAAACCTCATTCACGCTGCCACAGACCATCAGTGATTCCAGCTACGTCTAACTTCATTCAATTCATCTGCGTTTTCCATGTTTCTAACCCGCCTATCCGATTAAGGGATCCAACGTTCCTCGCTTTGATCCGTAGAGCGTCAGGTTTGTTTTTATGATGAAGATTTCCTCCTGTGTAGTCCCCCGACCGGAGGTCCGAATGGGAGACTATTTAACTTCTGAAATATTGGCTCTCAATAAAATGTCTCCAGTAAACGACGGCTTCTACTGAATGTTTTTAAACGCTAAGTTATATAAGATATCCTTATGTCATGCTCCACCAGAGGATGCTGATGAAGAAACAAATAATAATATCTATCTCAAGACAGAGAATGTAACCGACAGACTACCAAGGCATCTAGTTCAGCTGTTAATAAGTGACTTCGGCGCCCAAGTGGGAAGAGAAGAGATTAATCCTAAAACTAGCCATGGGACAAGCAGTGAGAACGTTGTCATGCGCATTAACTTTATCGAAACAAGGAGAATGAGCTTTAGAAACATCCCACAAAATAGTACATAAGGGTAACTCGATATCGTCAGATGGAAGTACGTTGAACTAGATCGGCCACATTCTAGTTGACCAAGGACGTTATGTAAGTGGAGGATGTACAGCCTTCGGTAGGGCAGGTATCTTGTGGTGCCAGTAAAACAACGTCTGAAATTGTCTAAAATGTGGCAAGATAATGCTGGAACATAAGGTCTTTTTTTGAAAGAGGGAAACTGAAAGATGTAAAAGTGGCGTAGCCCTATACAAATAAAACGGCAGAACAAGTCACAAGATCGGAGGACCTTAGTAATGTGCAACATGCATGGTTGGCGTTACAGAATGCAGTATTGGTGAGGGCAAATGAAGAACTTGTGTACCATCCAAAGTGGAGAAGTAAACCTTGGTTCGATGAAGAATGTTCGGAATCTCTGGAGACCAGACCAGCAGAGTCATTAAAATGGCTAGATCAACTCGCAGAAGATGCAGGGATATAGGTTATTAAGAGCAAAGCGTAACGCACGTCAACTCGTAAGAAAGGAAAAACAGCGGGAAAACCATAAAATCCGTTGACAGCAGTCGAAATAACAGTCATCACTCTCTTTTTTTGGACCTCAAGATTTGTCGGAGGTATCTATCGACAAAAGGAAGAGAAGGAAACGTAGTAGGAAAATATGGATTAGGGCTAAGAAATGAAAGAGGAAGCCTCCTGGTAGAGTTTTGCACAGAGCATAACTTAATCATAGCTAACACTTGGTTCAAGAATCATGAAAGAAGGTTGTATACGTGGAAGAACCCTGGAGATACTAAAAGGTTTCAGATAGGTTATATAATTGTAAGACAGAGATTTAGAAACCAGATTTTAAATTGTAAGACATTTCCAGGGGCAGATGTGGAATCTGACCACACTCTATTGGTTATGAACTGTAGATTAAAACTGAAGAAACTGCAAAAAGGTGGGAATTTAAGGAGATGGGACCTGGATAAACTGAAAGAACCAGAGGTTGTACAGAGTTTCAGGGATAGCATAAAGGAACAATTGATAGGAATTGGGGAAAGATATACGGTAGAAGAAGAATGGGTAGCTTTGAGGAATGAAATAGTGAAGGCAGCAGAGGATCAAGTAGGTAAAAGACGAGGTTCTAGTAGAAATCCTTGGGTAACAGAAGAGATACTGAATTTAATTGACGAAAGGAGAAAATATAAAAATGCAATAAATGAAACAGGCAAAACGGAATACAAACGTCTCAAAAACGAGATCGACAGGAAGTGCAAAATGGCTAAGCAGGGATGGCTAGAGGACAAATGTAAGGATGTAGAGGCTTATCTCACGAGGGGTAAGATAGATACTGCCTACAGGAAAATTAAAGAGATCTTTGGAGAAAAGAGAACCACTTGCATGATTATCAAGAGCTCAGTTCTAAGCAAAGAATGGAACGCAGAAAGGTGGAAGAAGTATGCAGGGGATCTATACAGGGTCGATGTTCTTGAGGACAATATTATGGAAAAGGAAGAGGATGTAGATGAAGATGAAATGGGAGATATGATACTGCGTGAAGAGTTTGAAAGAGCACTGAAAGACCTAAGTCGAAACAAGGCCCCGGGAGTAGACAACATTCCATTAGAACTACTGACAGCCTTGGGAGAGCCAGTCCTAACAAAACTCTACCATCTGGTGAGCAAGTTGTATCAGACAGGCGAAATTCCCTCAGACTTCAAGAAGAATATAATTATTCCAATCCCAAGGAAAGCAGGTGTCGACAGATGTGAAAATTACCGAACTATCAGTTTAATGAGTAACGGCTGCAAAATACTAACGTGAATTCTTTACAGAGGAATGGAAAAACTGATAGAAGCCGACCTCGGGGAAGAGATTCCGTAGAGATGTTGGAACATGTGAGGCATTACTGACCCTACGACTTATCTTAGAAGCTAGATTAAGGAAAGGCTTACCTACGTTAATAGCATTTGTAGACTTAGAGCAAGCTTTTGACAATGTTGACTGGAATACACTCTTTCAAATTCTAAGGTGGCAGGGGTAAAATACAGGGAGCGAAAGGCTATTTACAATTTGTACAGAAACCAGATGGCAGTTATAAGAGTCGAGGGACATGAAAGGGAAGCATTGGTTGGGAAGGGAGTGAGACAGGCTTGTAGCCTGTCCCCGATGCTATTCAATCAGTATATTGACGAAGAAGTAAAGGAAAAGAAAAATTCGGAGTAGGCATTAAAATCCATAGAGAAGAAATAAAAACTTTGATGTTCTCCGATGACATGTTAATTCTGTCAGAGACAGCAAAGGACTTGGAAGAGCAGTTGAACGGAATGGACGGTGTCTTGAAAGGAGAGTATAAGATGAACATCAACGAAAGCAAAACGGGGATAATGGAATGTAGTCTAATTAAGTCGGGCGATGCTGAGGGAATTGGATTAGGAAATGAGACACTTAAAGTAGTAAAGGACTTTTGCTATTTGCGGAGCAAAATAACCGATGATTGTCGAAGTAGAAAGGATATAAAATGTAGACTGGCAATAGCAAAGAAAGCGTTTCTGAAGAAGAGAAATTTGTTAACATCGAGTACAGATTTAAGTGTCAGGAAGACGTTTCTGAAATCATTTGTATGGAGAGTAGCCATGCATGGAAGTGAAACATGGACGATAAATAGTTTAGACAAGAAGAGAATACAAGTTTTCGAAATGTGGTGCTACAGAAGAATGCTGATGATTAGATGGGTATAACACATAACTAAAGAGGAGGTATTGAATAGAATTGGGGAGAAGAGGAGTTTGTGGCACAACTTGACTAGAAGAAGGGATCGGTTGGTAGGACATATTCTGAGGTATCAAGGGATCAGCAGTTTAGTACTGGAGGGCAGCGTGGAGGGTAAAAATCATAGAGGGAGACCAAGAGATGAATACACTAAGCAGATTCAGAACGATGTAGGCTGTAGTAGGTACTGGGAGATGAAGAGACTTGCACAGGATAGAGTAGCATGGAGAGCTGCATCAAACCAGTCTCGGGACTGAAGACTACAACAACAACATCAATCTATCGAAAACATACACTGATTGTAATAATGACACTGGTGAAGTCGTACCACAATTAGAGCAAGCAAATCCATTAAATTTTTTTTTTTTTGGAGAAGCTACTGAATCATGGCATTCCATCTGCTTA
Source organism: Schistocerca americana (assembly GCF_021461395.2). Classification (NCBI taxonomy): domain Eukaryota; kingdom Metazoa; phylum Arthropoda; class Insecta; order Orthoptera; family Acrididae; genus Schistocerca; species Schistocerca americana. Next base: position 336,187,956 of record NC_060119.1, on the reverse strand, counting down.
AACAACACTGATGTGGGCAAAATTAGATAGAGCGAAAGTCACTGAATCATTAGAGAAAGAAATCAATGAAGTGTTAAAGGCCCTCAAGGACAACAAGGCTCCAGAAGGTAGTGATAGCACAGCTGAGATACTTCCTTTGGAAGGTGAAAAATACATGGGTGCTTGGAAACTTTTAATATCTACCATATAATAGTAGAAATAATTCCTGAAGACTGGAAGGAAGCAATTACGCGTCCATTCTTCAAGAAGGATGATGCTAGCAAGTATCCTTCTACCGATAGACTTCACTAATAGATATTTATTATAAAATCTTTACAATTCTGCTGCTAAATCGCTGGCTGAACAATTGTAATCCACTATCAATGTGGCATCCGTCATAAAAGGTCGACTGTTGACGACGTATTTACCATGACGTAGCTGATAGAGAATTTGTACGATTTCAGTTTAGAATTACACCTTATCTTCATTGATTTTAGACAACCTTGGCCGCTTCATGTTATTGAAAAATTAGAGAGATTTCACATCCCGTTGAAATATTGCAGCTTGCTACTCTCAATCATGTTGTGAAGTGTTGTTCGAAAACCAACTATCGCCACCATTCAGTATTCGAAATTGATTGAGACAATGCTATACAACTTGGCCTTGGAAATGTAAGTTGTGACACTGATGGAATCGTAGTAATGGAGATCGTGGAAGCAGACACACTCCTAGCATCTGCTGATGCTGTTGTGATTCTTGGTCACATCCTCGAGCAAGCATGCGCTGATACTTCCGGATTTATTTCCAATGCCAAGAAAATTGGGCTGGCGGTGAATTAGGGTAAAACAAAGTATCTCGACGTATCATGCCGTCAATCTTGTATTGTTGTTGACCAGTACGTCCTTGAACGTGTTCAAGAATTCAGTTGCCTGGGATCCCTACAAACTAATAAAAGTTAGGTGACTAAAGAAGGGCGTCAACGAATAATTAACGTGAGTCGAATGTTCCTTAGTGTCATGGCTGATGTCACAAAAGTACGGCCGGTACTTCTGTATAGTTGTGAAACGAGGGCGACATCAGCAACCACGGAAGGACCACTATGTGCCTTCGTGAGATGAGTGGATCCGTCTACATTATTTACGAAGGACGATATTAGTGTTTAATGTGCCGTCGGCAGCTAGGTCATTACAGGCGGAATACAATCTCGGATTAGGGAAGGATGTGGAAGGAGATCGGTCACGCCACTTCGAAGGAATCATCCCGGTATTTGCTTGAAGCGATTTAGGAAAATCACGGGAAACATAAATCAGGGTGGCCGGATGGGATTTTGAACCTTCGTCCTCCAGAATGCGACTCCAGTGAGCTAACCACTGGGCCACCTCGCTCGATAAATGTGAAAAAGAGTGAAAGAAGACATGTACCGGGGGTGTGGAAAGGTACACATTAATCGAATGTTAGCGCGCGTACATGAGGCTTCAGTGATTCGGTCACATCTTTCGAGCTGACTGGATTCCCACCGTACCGAGTGCGCCATTCTCAGAATGCTCTAAAACGCCCAAGAGGACGTCCAACGTCACGATAGAAGGATCAACTAAATGCAGTGCACTTTGCATCGTTGTGAATTTTGATGTTCGGCTTTTACCACACGCGGAATTAGTATGTCGAGGCAAATTTAACTTCTGGCCATCACGGTTGGATTAAATTACAATATCAGAAAAATTAGTTTCTCGCTCATAATATGTATTACTCACATGAAAATAATAAACAAAGTCGGTACCTTCTTCACTTGATTGAGAAATGCTTCCATCTATGAGACAAGCGACCATTCATAATTGGTACACATTAAATTGTGAAAGATCTTCGTCGGAAATTAATTTATTGGGGCTTTTCGATATATCATCATCAGATATATCTGTGGTAAAAACGAGGAGAATACAATATTAAAAGATGCCTCAGGAAAATATATGCACTGTGGAAGCAATTTTCATAATTACTTACAATGAAGTACAAAGCAAGACACACAAAAGTGTGCATGTTAGATACTGAAAATATAGCTCACATATAATTACGTGGATCTAGAAGCCAAACTGATGGTACATCGAGAACGGAGTGGTGAGGGAATAAGTTGTCAACAGATGGCCTTAGCAACCATACAGACCATATTAGGCTATCAAAGGGTGTAGCAACGAGGTAAGCATACAAAGAATAGTCGACATATATATATATATATATATATATATGTGTGTGTGTGTGTGTGTGTGTGTGTGTGTGTGTGTGTGTGTGTGTGTGTCTGTGTGTGTCGATAGTGCACTGTATGAACTAGAAAGCTATGGAGAAACAATGCAGGCGTATAATTTTGAACGTGTAGACTAAATGTAAATAAATGTTGTAAAATACACAGGCTTTATACCGGATGTTAGCTCTTAAGCAGTTTCATCATACACATTGCTAATGTAAAATTCTCAGATTCCATGCCTCTACTTTGTTAAACATATATATATTTTTAACAAGAAAGTCCATGAAGTCTGTGTTTTGTGATATTCACTCGTTTTCAATGTATACGTTGCGTAATTTTATAGTTTTACGTTTACGTGATTCCTCTGTGGGTTTCAAGTTCATGTAGTACGCAACTGGTATTTTCTTTGTAAGCTTTCCTAGTGGTTACGCCCTCTGATACGTAAGTATTGTCCGTGTGGTTGCTAATTTCTTCTTTTGATGTCGAGTTTTTTCATTACCCCTGTATTCTTGATGTATGGTCAGTTTGAAACCACGCTACACGCTTGTTACAGCTGTATTTTCACAACCAGATGTGCTGTGTTTTATGTTTTTTTTTATTTGTACTTCATTAGAAGTACTGATGATGGTAAAGGGTGCCCATAGTACATATATTTTCCTGAGGCGTCCTTTTTATACCGTATTTCTACGTTTTTGTGAGAGTTATGTATGATGATGAAGTGTCGAAGCGCTTCTGTAAATCAGTTTGCGACCAAGGTCTTTCACAATTCACTGTCTGCCATAGTCGGTGCCGAAATCAGATGAGAATCTTTTTATCGTGAATTTTTTCACTTTTATTTATTGCTCTCCGCTAACGTGGAATACCCTCAATATCTGCTGCCTAATTTCTACAATGACCAGTTGACATCATAGCAGCTGAGAAGAGTGCTCCACCTACCATCTTCGAACGATGCCATGGGTCTGATGATGGTCATGTACTGGACCTAAGCCGCACACCTACGTTCGTGTAACATACGTGGTGTGATCAAGACTGAATTTTCAAAAGAAAAATTTTAAGAAGAAAAATTTTAATTTCGACAAAGCCAAGTGTTGCCAATGTAGAGGTTAATAAATGGTTGCTTGTGTGTGTCGTATTAATCTAGTACTTACCGAAAGTTTGAGGGATTTCGGTTGTTTGAAATTACTATTTACTTTAGACATTTTGAATCGGTCGAGTAAAATGTAATTCTCATGACACCAACATTTCGTGAAGCCTACGGGAAATGTTCGTGGCCTACTATGTCCTGCTGACGGAACTGTCCACCCACAGTTTGACTCCTGGAGGAAATAGTACACCATTCCAGCGAGATGCAAACTAGCCGTTAATCGACGGCAGAATGCCCCGTCGCGTCGTTACTCGGTAATATATTAACGTCCCGCAGAGGAGGGCACGTAGGGGGCAGAGAGGCCAACGGCGAGTCCGCAGGGACCGGCGGCATACCGCCGGGCGCCGCCCTACTCAGCCCTGCATTAGAGGCGCTGTTATCGGAGTTCGGCAGAGTTGCGAGCACTACGTCACAGCCCAGGGGAGCCCGCGTGGCGGCTATTCCGGATGGGAGCCCGGGTGGAACAATGTGCGGATTCTGGCTATAACCCGCAGCTGTTACCTGAAAAGCATTAGCGTCACGTTCGTGGAACCGTTCACCAGCATAAATTTAAATTTTTAGGCCCCGTACGAGGGCAATAATGGCCTAATATCATTACGAAGTGTGCCGCCGCTTTTTGGAAGCTCATGAGCAATATGTGGCCTTTCACTGTAAGCGTGATTTCTCATGTAGTGTAGAGGGCATAATGAATCACAGTAATAGCATATAGAATAAAACAATCGGTTAAAATGAAACAGAATTACCTCTATTTTTGTGTATCTTAATCGACTGTAGTGAAATCTACAGATAAACATTTTCACCTGGAGACCTAGTAAAAATATCTCTATGTCCACAGAAGATCGATAGTAACCCCAAAAGGAAACTTACTAATTTATTTACACCTAAACAGAAAATGCCTTAAAGAATTTCTACCGCTTACAAATTGATATCTCAAGAGGCTATGCCTAACTGCCAATTCACACGTATCAGTAAATCGCTGCTACAAGTTACGGCTTTTTATGCGAGCATGTAACCATATGACGGCAATCTGGGAGCTGCGCTATCTCTGGTTCATTGATTTCAGGCCGTTCTGGCTATCACGCGCCTGGTGTTAGCAGAATCCATGCATCGACATTCTCCGCTTAAATCAGAATCCTTCTTCGCCGAAGTATCTATTTCTTTTGTTCTTTCTCTATTAAACATTATTTTTTCGTAGAGTAAGTGCTCCTTCACATTTGACGTCACATGTCACATTACGTACAAAGTAATATAGTGTCCTAATCCCATAATAATTTGAGCTTCTTCGGACAATGAACGCCTCGACCAGCAGCTACCACACTCAGCCTAAGGTGTTTCCATACTTGCAAAATAAAATTAATCCAAGTTTGAACCTTGCACAAGGTTATTCGTAGTACGCAAAAACCGGTCCTCCAGATGAAAAATGGTATGAGTGTATGACAGCCACTGGTTGTGTCGAACGGTACTGGAACTGTGGAGATGGGAATACAGCATACCCGATGAAGTGCACCTGCAACTTACAGCTATCTCTCAGATTTGGAGAAATGTTGAATCATTATCACAAGGCGCATGGGACAGATCGCACTTGGCTATACCTCAACGACTTCAGAACGAGTAGTAACGAGATGGACTCCATACGTAGGTGTGGCAAGAGTTGCTATGGATCCTTCCAAAATGGTTATACCACGAGAATATCGCTGCATTCCTCCACTATCACAATGTTCGAATGGGAAAGATGTGTAGATCTTCAGTCGTTATACGAGTTGTGTGCAGTAACTAAGGCAACACTTTTATCTTTTTCCAAAAGCAGGTTGGTTTTATTGAGGATATCAATACGCTACATTATTCCCCACTCTTTTGGTTATAAAACCGTAATTTTCGACATAATGTCCGGTCAGTGCGATGGCCTTACACCACCTTACTGGAAGGGCCTGTATGATCGACGTCGGAGCCTGCGACCGAACCGCCGAATCTTTCCATCAGTAAATGGGGTATGTTCTCAACTGACTCGGTTGTTTTAACCCCCTCCACTGACGGAATGACCCGCTTCCTACTTCCGTATGTATAAAGCCAATACGGACTTGTAGCTGTCACGCCTTTGCGCTTACTGCTACGTATTTTAACCGTAAATAGCTCAGTCCTAATGGTAAGAGGTAGTAGTGAATTCATGTTATTAATCTTCGAATACAGCGCCTGCCGCAAGCTCAGCTCACTTTTACTCCACTCCTACCCTCGCCATTGCACCACATTAAGTAGGTGCTACATGGACCTTGCTAAATTCACTTGCGTATACATTTTTGACCGTTACTCGCCAGTATTTACCTAATGATTAGTACACTCCTAACCGGACTATTTCCCAAAGAGCTGTGATGATTGAACGGGTTCGATCCACGGCCTACGGTGCCCTACAGTTCACGCGGTAACACTGCCTACCTGACCCACTTAACTTGGTTGTGAGCTTATGTATCCAATCACCACTGCTAGCAGCAATGGATAATCCTATCAGCACGACGAGACCAGCAGACTTACCGTCGAATCCTCCTGAAAATACTTATAACTACGGTCGCCAGCTGTAAAGGAGCAAAAGAATAAATCAATTTTTTGGCTCGTTTCAAAGTGAAACGGCTTGAGTTGAATTTAAACTTAATTCTGAATATTACTATTTCTGATCATTCTAGGTGATTCCACAAAGCTAATACTCTTTCAATTTCTGTGAGTTGGCTAGGTAATTACTAACAAGACAATTTATGCAACTTAGGTTAACAAAATCCTATCCTTCAACTTATTTAATGATTTTGGATATTACTCTTTGGACAATTGATATAGAATTAGTTAAGTGACTTTACTTGAAAAGTTACTCAGAAACATTTAAGTAACTATAAATAGGCGACTCATTCTGGTGTGACCATTGCTCTTTTCAACATTCTTATACGCTAAAGTATTCTACAACCAAAAGAATTGTAAATGAAAGAGGCGATGGTGGTCTCAGTCTGATTTCACTATACTATGTTTGAGCTTATTACACTTTACAATGAACAACATGCGTCGTAATTTTACTCATTACTATATTCTGTCCTCTGCACTTGCATGAAAGAAAACTGGTATTCTCCTTTTACATGTATACAAAGTTCGACTTAACAATTGCAAGCAGTCTTGCCTTGGGTAGACGTATCGGTGCTGCTGGTGAGATGCATGTGGCTAACGCAGCTCTTTACGCCTCATGCCCTCAATGGCGGCTGGAACTGCGAGCTGTAGCACTCGTATAAGCTACTGCACGTCCGCCATAAATTCTGGGCGCAGGAACTCTTACAATCAGCCCCAGTGGCATAGAGACGGCTTCGACAACCATTCGTCGCGTTCTACTCCACAAACGGCGACGATATTCGCCTCTTCGCTGTTGCACAATCACTTTTGCGTGAGCACAGTTACGCACGTCCGATCACGTCAACACTCCCCAGGCCATTCCATTGTTCAGTCCCTGTGTCTCCAGCTACCTCTAGCTACGCTCGTATCACCAAGAGTGGGGGCGTTCCCCTACCACCTTTTCACCGAAATCATTTAGTATTTAAGAATATTTATATTTATTACCCTGGAGTTCATACCAGTCATAATAATTTACTACTAGCGCTTTATAACATTAAATCATACAGTAACAACTCATAATTACCAAGAAAAAGAATACATTTGACTCCGAGAGCTTAGTGCATTGTCTGACAGGTAGCGCTAATTCCCAGTTTCGCCAATAGATGGCATCAGGGTGCACTCCCTGGCAGTCTCACACCAGTGCGCCCGTTTCCGACGCGCGGGCTCCAAATTACTGTCAGCCCATCATCATTTCAGTTCCGCTACAAGCCATAGTCTTAGCACTGCCAACAGAGTCGTCCAGTTCATCGCGATCGGTCAGTCACCTCGAATGAGACTGTCCGCACGGTCAAGTGTTTGCGACCGGCCGACATGGGGGAGATCGGACAGGTTTGCGCGACCTTGTTCCACCATTAAAGACTACTCACCATCAAATTGTTCACTGCCAGGTCTCCGGAGACTCCCTGAAAGAGCCTCTGAATATCTGCAATGCTCAGGTTTTTGGCCTAAAGAGACTCAATGACAGCTCTCTGCTTGGAATACACCTCCGTTACAGACGCCATTTTGAATGCTACGTACGATCTACATGAACTGATACATCTTCAGTTTCGGGCAAGACAAGCAATTGATGGCTCGTGGACACAAAATTAAATATCTTTGTTGATGGGCTCTGCCGTGGTTGTAAACATAGGCGGTCACTAGGGAAGTGATTTGAGACCGTTTCTGTTCATGTTATATACGAATGACCTGGTAGAAAATGTTACTAGTAACGTCAGACATTTTACTAGTGGGGCAGTTGTCTATAGGAAAGTATTACCCGAAAAAAAGTCTGCACAGCTATTCAGATTTTGTTAAGATTTCAAGGGGGTGAAAATACTGAGAACCTGCGTTAAATTTTCAAAAATGTGAAAGTGAATCTTTTCGAAGGATACATTATCAATGAGTAACAAAGGGAACAAGTCGACTCATAGAAATATCTGGGCATAAAAATCTTTTGAGAGGTGAAACGCTATGATCACGTGGGCTAAATCGTATGTTAAGCATGTGGCAGCTTTGGATCAGTAGCAGGATACTCGTAAAATGCGTTAGTTAACGTTGGTGATAGCTTGCATAAAATACAAATTAGGTGTCTCGCGACAGAGTGCTGTAACCATTCAATAAACCAGTTTTAAATTCAGAATCTGGACTTATAAAACAGCCCGTTACATATCGCTCCTACAGCAGCACGATAAAAAGCACTAACTACGAAGCGCAAATAGGCAATGGAACGGAAAGAAGCCATAATATGAGCTAAAAGGTAAAACTACGAAGCGCAAATAGGCAATGGAACGGAAAGAAGCCATAATATGAGCTAAAAGGTAAAACCATTCTTCCATCAGTTCACTTCAGAGTAGTGATGATGCCAGGGAAGAGTATTCTGGAGGAACTGCTGAAGTGAGAGAGATAGGGTTCACTTATTGAGAGTGGCGGAGAGCCATTGGACTGTAGTACTTGCCTTGCTGGCTGCGACAAGGTGAACTGCCGCTTTATACTCACCGTGAATTGATGCAGTTCAGTTTCTCCTTCCTTGAGAAACATAATTATTTTACATCTAATATACAGTTTCCAGTGAACTATTAGGCATTAAAAAGCTCAGATAGTCAACAAGCAGTAAACAAATAAGTCTACGACTTTGCCTGAAACATTGGGCGAATCTGTTGCGCAGGTGTTATAGTGATGAAATTCAATATTGTACTCATCATCATAAGATTGTAAGGTGTCAGGCAAATCCAACACCTTCCATGAAAACCCTGACATGATAAGCAAATCCAGTAGTATGTCACATAGCTGCGAATAAATCGTGACATTAAATTAACCAAAGTAATACGAGTAACGAGTGAGCAAATGGAATACCACAGACTAACACAAGAATGCCTAAATGCATGTCATACCTTCCCACCGTGAGACAGACGCAGTTCCGAGGGGAGAAACGAGAACAGAGGCCGAGAGCAGAACCGTGTTAAGCTGGAAGGCCCTACGATAAGGGACGGACGGACACCCACGTCGCCAGCTAACTGCTGGGACCACACCACCCGCAAGTTTTAGCGTGAGACTTTCTCGCGTCTCTGTTACGCTAGGACCACCCCCCAGCCCATGTTAAAAGCTAGAGCCCTACAGAAGAACAGTATAGATCTTACAATAACACAAAAAGGGCTGCACCACCCGCAAGTTTTAGCGTGAGACTTTTTCGCGTCTCTGTTACCTTGCAAACTTTAAAAACATTGCCCCACCATGAAAAGTGTAACGTTTCTCATTGGATAGACAGAATTTTTGTAGGAGGAGCTTGAGGTTAACATTGAGACCCTGATTGGTCAGATGAAAACACAGCCAGATAGTTTTTTTTAAACCTACTTCGGTAAATTGTAGCAAGGAGAAGTTAGGGGCGAGTTGCTTCCGAGACAGCGAGGTGAGTGGAGCTGTGCTGTCCACCACCCCCTGACGAACACCGACAAGGTAATGAACGCACGCGATGCCGCACTTTTGAGCGCATAAGGCTTCACTCAGAACTGCAGAAGTCTCATCTGTTACAACCCCTTTTTGCGTAATACTAGTGTCGATCGTCAATTAAAGCTCATGGTGATTACAGTTGCCACTTGAAGTAAAAATCGGAAACGCGATGATTTTTCTGTTATATAGTTATTGAGAAGTCACATCAGCCACTGTAATTTACGACAAGTTAGATAAGTAATTAAACATAATTGAGGGTCACTGTAGACCATTTGATAGTTTTCTCTCTTGTGAAACTTAATTTAAACCTAGATTATAGATGTGATATGGCATAGGTCATACTTCGATCCATTGTAGAACTTGGAAACCCATTCAGGGAATATTCGTTCACATTTTTGTTGAACGCAGTTGGTTTTTACCATCCTGTATTAAAACATTTCCTTTCATCAATAGTGCAATTTATAAACGATGTTTTGTGAGTAGAATAAAATTTCCAATGTTAAACTTAACTGCTTTTTCGACGCTACTTTACCAGCTAACTAAAAATATGAAAGGTTTGAACCCCTTCCACTAAATTTAGTTAGTATTAAGATTCCTTTACAGGGAGTGCAGTGGAGCTGACGCTGAAATCATTAAGAATTTGGTTATATCATCGCTAGTCTCACTGAACTCTTCTGAATTCTACATGTCATGTGTGGTCTGGCGTCTCCTTGCCAGCAACCGGTCCCAGGTTCAAACTAGTCAATTCCCTAAAAAACACGCTCAGAGCGTCGTTGCGCGAAAGTGGTAGGGAGACATGATATAGAACAAACAGACACCACGCAGAATGTTTAGAAGATGTTCGGCGTTGTGGCAGGTTCCTACCATTGTTTCTAGCTCCAAGTGATCCTGTTGCAAGCCGACTGTTCTTTCCACTTCATCCAGAATTCTTATTTTCTTCTTTTCTTCCATTGCAGATTCGATAACTTTTGTCAAAATTTATTTTCCTATTCCTAGCTGGCTGTCTCCCTCTTAGTTGAACAAGAGAAACACAATGGGCTGCCAACGATGAGGTATCAAATGCCGATGGCGTCGAATTTATGTGAGTTTGACAGAAATCGCAGGTAGTCACAGGTACTCTTTCTCTTTTGTAACGTTAAACAGAAACACTTAGTCGTGGAGCTCAGTCAGTAAGTTCTTCGTACTTGGTTGCGATTGGAATACAATAAATATCTACCTACAGGTAAAAAAATTCTTGTAGAACCTCTGTGAACGTGAAGTAACTGCATCCTGATGCGTAAGTGACAATACCTTTGTCTGGCAAATTTGTGGGACAGTAATTCAGAAGCTTGCTGTGAAGTGCAGTACATTTCCCCATCCAAAGCCGTGGCCAGAGCTTGTACTTCAAATGCCGTGTCTAGTGGGAAAGCATAATAGCAAGGAAAGTCGTTGGTAATCATGCTGATGTAGTCCATGGGAAATATAGTGTCATTAGCACCGACGGCAGGACCCAGAAAATTCCATGTGAGTCCTTAATTTATGTACAACAAACAACACAGCTGTGTGTCTGCGCATCGTAGCCTTCCTGGGGCAGACGTTTTGCTCAAATAAGTGGTAGTACTGTAGGCGCCCCAGTGGTCCCGGCCGCCTACGGTTGACTGGATGGCCGAGCGGTGACCTCTCCAGTTGTCAGGATGCTAGGAAATGGCTGTAGTAGCGTCAGAAACGCCAAAGAAACATTATTAATTCATAACAACTTTATTCCTGCCGAGTACAATGTTGCTTGGTGATATCAACGACCTTCCCCGAGTCCTCGCCGACTCGTAGCGATGACACCAGATCCAGGCCGCGCAGTCTTGCTAGCGCACCGCCGCGTGCTGTGACGTAGTGGAGGAATGCCCTGACTTCGGCCGCGCGTGGCTGGCGGCGCCCGGCTGGGCGGCAGCTCGGCTGCGGACAGCAAGCAGCTGCGCGTGAAGGCTCTGGGTTGGAGAGGCATTCTCGTAGTGCGGAGTGTACTCTATCCCACCCCGTCTTCTTCCCTGCTCCTCCTAGTGGCTCGTCCGCGATGGACGGGCGGAACGGGCTGCAGTCCCCCAGCGTCTTCGCCTCACCCGGTTGCAACGGCGGAAGCACAGGGCCCAGGCCCCGCACGATCTCGACGACGGCGCACTGATGTGGTCAGCATTGGCGGCGAGCGAGTCTGCCGCGATGTCTGCTAATCCTGGGTTGATGATTGACAGCGGCAGCAGAGAGGACCAGAGCTGGTACTGTCGCCTCACGTCTGCTGCTGGATGGGCCGCCCTTACTGCAACTGTTGAGTGGTACTTAAGTAAATAAATTAGTGAAATCAAAGTGAAGTAGAAATTAGAATATAAGTGAAAAACTTTGTTTAGTTTAGAGAGTTCCATACTGGCAAACAGCGGGCAAAACAGCAGAACACAAGAGACAATGACCGTGAAGTCAGTAAGCTCCACATAAGCGGGCGCTGTCGATTCAGCCGTCAGGGCTTCGCCCGACCGGCTCACGTGTTTCTCAATTGTCGCATGTGAGCAAAGGCCCTCGCCCACATCCCAAGAGCCAATGACCGACGTTAAGAAGATTCTTCGAGAAGCTTTCCAACGTGACAGAAGAGGCAATGACCGTGAAGTCGTTCACCTCCAGTAAACTGAAGTGAATAAATACGCGAGACGCAGTGGGCCCGACAGACGAAGAGGAGAGACGAAGAAGACGAAGAAGTGAAGAAGCGTAGCAGTCAGTTTCGGTGCTGAAGACCGACATGCAAGAAGAGACTGCATCATGCACAGACGCACCAAGTCCGCCGCAGTAATGGAATAGCAAGCAGCAGACAGAAGTTAAAAGGTATTTGAAGTCTGATTTCTACGTACCCGGGTGACTCGTGAGGACGGGAAGGAGACGGACTCACATCAGCAGTCACCTGTGAGCTGGGATGAAGAGCTGACAACCGAAGACTGGCAAGCGGGAGTCCGTGGTTCGAGTCCGCGACATTGGCCTTCCCCCGCCGCGCCGCTCCGCTGGCCGACGCACAACACACGCGGCCGCTTAGGGAAGAGAAACACTGGGACGCCACATCCAAGGTATCACCATCCGATGCACGACTTCGCTCGCAATAATTAAACGGGCCACCTCGCGCTGCGCGTCTCCAGTCAGCTGGGCAAGACGGCGACACGAGATACACACCGCTACGCGTATCAGACGCCGCCGCCGCCGCTGCCGCAGCAGAAGGCTACGCAAACGACACAGCTGCCATTCTCCGAACCAGAACATCCAGTAAGATACAATTGTACGAAACTTTCAATAAAAGTTATGTCATGTAAAAATGCTGTTTCATTGTAGCTCATACCCGAGCCAAGGAAGAACCCACCCTGCCCACATGTTGTTAAGAGAGAAAAACTAATTTATCTAGTATTTTCATCGTGACATAATGCTTTAGAATGCTCATCCTGACAATTGACTAGCATCAAAAGAGAAAACCCAGTTACATTTAGTAGCAGAAGTGTTACATTTGGTGTCAGAGAAAAATCCCTTGGCTCCATTTGAGGTGTGAATGACAGTCACTAATGGTCCACAGTTAGTACCGTTTAATGTGTGAAAGGATAGAGGTTCGCATAGCGGTCTTAATATTTTCTTTATTTAGAAGTGTATTTTCTCTCATGATTTTAAGAGTTTGTCGAAAATATTTAAACATCTTTTGCATTCATTGTAGTAAGATTGTGTAACTAACTGTTTGTAAAATGATGACATGAAATCGTACGAAGTCAGAGTCAGCGCCACAAGCGGTTTCCACTTATGAAGCTATTCAGAGCTTAGTTAATCAAATAGCACAGCTTGAAAATGATAATAATGCATTATTAAACAGTTGTGTGAAGTTGGGCAAACCAGTTCAATCCCTTCCACCCTAGATTCCTCAGCAGCAGCCTTAGTAACTCCTTTTTCAGGTAAGCCTGGCGAAGACATAACAGCCTTTTTGGATGATTTAGTAGCAGCTTCAAAGTTAGGATCATGGTCAGATGAACAGCTCTTACAAATCACCAAGTCAAGATTGCTAGGAGGGGCTAAAGCACACGTATTATACCACGAAGAATTACGGAATGCTCCAACATTTGAGGAATTGAAGAAAGGATTGATTAAACGTTTTCAAAAACAGAACAGCTGTAGATTTTATAGGGAACAGTTGAACACTATCATTCAGAGGCAAAACGAGTCGTTAGAAAGCTTTGTAGATAGGATTAGAAAAGTTAATATTAACACCTATCAGTTGATAACTAGTGATGAAGCAAATAAATTTATTTTACAAGAGGCAGAAAATAGAGCTCTGGATACATTTTTACGTGGGTTGCCTCTTGAAACGTCCCGTCGTGTAAGGGCAGAGTTTCCTAAAAATTTAGCAGAAGCTGTATCTGTGACGACGGCTTTCGAAGAAATAGACATTGCCACCAAATACAAGGAGAAGCGAAATGTATTTTCAGCAGGAGTACGATGTTTTAGGTGCGATCGACAGGGACATATAGTAAAAAACTGCAGAAAACCTCAATGCACTAATTGTCAAAGAATAGGTCACACATTCAAGGCATGCAGGTCTAAGAAAGTTTTTGGAAATAGAAATTAGTTAAACTCAAACGGGAATGTCGGAAGCGCCGCCAGGTGTTCCCAATAAAATTCCATGCCATTAAGGCGAATGTGAAGGCGGAATGCTGGTTATCTGCTACCATACAGGATAAAGAGGCAAGGATACTGGTGGATACAGGCGCAAACGTATCAATAGTGAGTAATCAATGCATTGGAGAAAAGAAATATGACCCTCCAAGCTATAGATTGAGTGGAGTAGGAGAAGGTAGAGTGAAGTCATTAGGATGTACATCATTGATTTTCTATATTCATGGTGTACAATTTCAAGAAGATGTAGAAGTGGTAACATAGGTAACTGACGGGTACGACGCGGTCCTAGGACTGGATTTCCTGAATAAACATCACGCTAAAATCGACCTCAGACAGCAAAATGTAGAACTTAGCGGAATAGTGTTTCGGCTAGGTGACACCGCTGCAAAGGGCCCACTGCCACAAGATTTCCCCAACCGGAAGGCAAAATCAACTACACTGCGTGCAACGTCCTTGAAGGTTGATTCGCGTGATCAGATACCATCTGGCTCAGGAAAACTTTTCTGGATGACCGTTGACCCCGAGGTACCTACAGATACAATATGTCTATCAGAGCCATTAGAAGAAAATGAGGAATTAGATGTATCACATTGTTTTGTACGTAGAAGTGTTGTACAGGTTCAAGACGTTGAGGGAGAAAGAAAAGTATCGGTACATATTGACAATTTCGGAGTGGAGGACAAAGAGTTGCATAAGGGAATATTAGTAGCTACAGTCAGTACTTTTGAAGAAGAAGATTTCATTTGGTCAGATATTGATAATGGTCAGAAACCAGACGCCTATAAAACCGCATTACGCCAGAAGATTGAGCATTTGAAAGGAAATGACAGAGACACGATAGAAGCAGTTTTAGCTGAGTTCCAAGATTTATTTAATGCAGAAGGTCCACTGCCAGCAACAGATATCACACAGCATAGGATCCCAACAGGGAATAGCCCCCCAGTTTATAGGAAGCCTTATAGAGTTCCGCATCAATTACAGCCAGTACTGGATGAATTTTTAGAACAGCATCTAAAAGATGGAATTATAGAATATTCTGATTCGCCTTATAATTCAAATATCGCAATTATTCCAAAGAAGTCTCCCGACGGTACGAAACGATGTAGATTTTGTTGTGACTACAGGCACCTTAACAAACAAACTATCTCAGATGTTTATCCTCTTCCAAACATTACAGATATCATTGACAGTATGGGTAACAGTAAATACTTTTCAACAGTCGAGTTACGTAGCGGATATCATCAATTGGAAGCTGCACCTGAAGACAGGCATAAAACAGCATTTTCTACTCCTGGAGGCCACTGGCAATTTAAAAGAATACCTTTCGGTTTGAAAAATGCACCAACAACTTTCCAAAGACTGCTCGATGGAGTATTGCGAGGACTCAAAACTCAGCTATGTTGTGTATATCTGGACGATATTATTGTATTCTCCAAAGACATTAATGAACATGCTGTGCGTCTGCGTAACGTTTTTCAGAGACTTAGAAAAGCTAAATTAACATTAAATATGGAAAAATGTAGTTTTGCATTGACAGAGGTTACATACCTAGGGCATGTCATTAGTGAAAAAGGAATTAAAACAGATCCTCGATTAATTACGGCAGTTAAGGCCTTCCCAACACCACAACGCGTTAAAGAAGTACAAAGATTCATTGGTCTCGCATCGTATTACCAAAAATATGTTCAAAATTTTGCTGAAATTGCCCACCCTTAACCCAATTACTGAGAAAGGGTGCAAAATTTCATTGGTCTGAAGATTGTGAATCAGCATTTCAAACCCTTAAAGGTAAGTTAACACACAGTCCAGTATTAGCCTACCTAGATTAGGAAATGAGACACTTAAAGTAGTAAAGGAGTTTTGCTATTTAGGGAGTAAAATAACTGATGATGGTCGAAGTAGAGAGGATATAAAATGTAGACTGGCAATGGCATGGAAATCGTTTCTGAAGAAGAGAAATTTGTTAACATCGAGTATAGATTTAAGTGTCAGGAAGTCGTTTCTGAAAGTATTTGGATGGAGTGTAGCCATGTATGGAAGTGAAACATGGACGATAACTAGTTTGGACAAGAAAAGAATAGAAGCTTTTGAAATGTGGTGCTACAGAAAAATGCTGAAGATAAGTTGGGTAGATCACGTAACTAATGAGGAGGTATTGAATAGGATTGGGGAGAAGAGAAGTTTGTGGGACAATTTGACTAGAAGAAGGGATCGGCTGGTAGGACATGTTTTGAGGCATCAAGGGATCACAAATTTAGCATTGGAGGGCAGCATGGAGGGTAAAAATCGTAGAGGGAGACCAAGAGCTGAATACACTAAGCAGATTCAGAAGGATGTAGGTTGCAGTAGGTACTGGGAGATGAAGAAGCTTGCACAGGATAGAGTAGCATGGAGAGCTGCATCAAACCAGTCTCAGGACTGAAGACCACAACAACAGATTATAATAAATAATTTATTTTATCCTCTGACGCAAGTGGTCATTCAGTAGGAGTTGTTTTGAGTCAGAATAGTAATGGCGCGGAACACCCCATAGCCTACGCTTCGAGACAACTAACAACGGCAGAAAGAAATAATTCCACAACGGAGAAAGAATTGTTAAGTGTTATTTATGGCATCAAATACTTTAAATGCTACTTGTATGGTAGGAAATTCAAGGTTATTACAGACCACGCAGCTTTAAAATGGTTGCTTGGGTTAAAGGATCCATCTAGTCGTCTCACCCGTTGGGACCTATGTCTTTCTGAAATGGATTTCGAAGTTATCCATAAACCAGGCAAAAAACACACGAATGCAGATTGCCTAAGTCGGAAAATAACACTTTTGGAAGCAACAGGCCGAGATACTGAGGACTGGAGAAAGGCACAAGATGAGGATACAGAATGCAAAAAATATGCAACTCAAAAACAATTTTGCTTTGAAGATGGTGTATTATGCCGTAAAACAAAACTTGGACCGCGAATTGTTCTTCCCCAACACCTTAGACAAGAAATAATGGCAGAGGCCCAAGACCATATCCTTGCAGGACACGGTGGACAGCGGACAACCGAAAGACGTGTAGCAGAGCGATTTTGGTGGCAAACCAGAAAGCAGGATGTTGCGCAATACGTTCGTAATTGCATTGCGTGCGCACAACGAGCTGAACTTTCTCGTTCAAAAATACCCTTACAGAGACTCCCCGAGGCTTCATGTCCATTTCAGATTTGTGGACTGGATCTCTACGGGCCATATCATAAAACACCTGCTGGTAATAAGTATGTTCTTACAATTATAGATCACTTTTCACGCTATCTAGCTGTGGTGAGTCTCCCAGATCAGCAAGCAAATACAGTTGCCCAAGCTTTAGTTAACAACTGGATACTTAAATTTGGCGTACCTGAAGCTATTATCACAGACCAGGGATCTAATTTTATGTCTGAATTAATGAAACAGCTATGCCATTTACTAAAAATATGCAAATTACGCACAACTCCATTACACTCTCAGTGCAACGGACGCACAGAAAGAGTTCATCGGACAATTGGCAAGATGCTTAGTTATTATATCAACGAACTACATTCTAATTGGGATACGTATTTACCAATAATGGTGTCGGTATACAACGCCAAAACGCATGAAGCAACTGGCATGTCACCTTATGAAGTGGTCTATGGGAGAAAAATGCCGTCCCCTTTTGATGTAATCAGGCAGAAAAACGGAAAAGTCGGAGAAACAGTAAGAGATTTCAGTCGAATGATGAAGGATGTATGGAAAAAGGTTCAAAAATCTAATACAAAGGATTTGGAACGACAGGAAAGATTAGGTAATACCCAATCTAAATATCCAGATTACAAAACCGGTCAGTAGGTGATGCTGTCAACTCCATACATTGCGAAAGGAAAAACGAAGAAATTTGTAACAAACTACAGAGGTCCTTATCAAATTACCGAGATCACGTCACCAGTCAACGTTAAATTGCAACTGCCCACCCGAAATACCATTGTGCATGCAAGTCGTTTAAAACCGTTTAAGGGCGCTCCAGATGTAATTCCTTCAACAATAGTGTCTGCTTTTCCGAAGGGCGGAGGAAGTACCCGAAAAGGAAAAAGAGTGGCCACGCCAGCACAATATACAGACATGGCACCATACAATCTTCGACCAAGAGTGCGAATGTCCTAGTGGAATCTCAGTAGACTGTGGATAGTATACAAGTGTAGATAATTAATAAATGATAATGGTTTATTTTTTAAGAAGAAAAGGTTGAATGTAGATTGATGTAGATCTTGTAGTTAATAATGTATTTCTTCTTTTCTTTATTTTTGTTTTTACTAGGTTCGTAGGTCCATAACCATGTTGTTTGCTTTTTTCAGAAAACGCCATGCAAGCATTTCCGACACAAAACCTATCCTACCTCAATGACTCCCTTGACAGTTCCCTTCTGAAGTCATTAGATATGTTCATAAACTCACAGCAAGGCAAAATTTATGCCAATGTTATGATGCAACATGTCTTAAAATTAAAAAGTGAACACAAAACTAAAATTATAATCCTAGGAACGGGTATATCTGGAACCTTTGTGTTGGTGTTTCATCTTTGTACAGTTTTCTTTTATTTAATACAAAAAAATAAGCTAATAATAATATACCACTTCATCAAATCCGTGTTAACTAGATACCACACTTTTAAACGGTGTACTTTAGTGGTTACTTTTGAGCATTAGTGTATTAATTTTGTTTACTGTACTTCACTCTTTACTAAACAGTCTTATGTTAAAGTAAACAATACTGTAGAATAGATATTCTTGCATTAATATAGGGTAGATTAAACAGGTGTTGCTATGTAACTTTCTAAGTGAATAATCTATTTTTGTTTATTCATTGTCATCAAGATTTATTACACTTATTATAACCATTTATGTGTGAACTATGTGATTCATGAGCGTACAGCGCTTTTGAAAAGTGATAAAGTATTTTCAACATTTCAACATACTTAATTTGAAGCCTGTGTAATCTACTAAGTCGAGAGTTTTCATTGCTTGTGTTAGTGCTTTTGCCGTGTGAAGAGTGGAGGAATGTTGAGTGTTAATTCGAGGGGGAATTTCTCCGAAGGATGGAGGAATGTTGAGTGGTACTTTAGCAAATAAATTAGTAAATCAAAGTGAAGTAGAAATTAGAATATAAATGAAAAACTTGGTTTAGTTTAGAGAGTTACATACTGGCAAACAGCGGGCAAAACAGCAGAACAGAAGAGACAACGACCGTGAAGTCAGCAAGTTCCACATAAGCGGGCGCTGTCGATTCAGCCGTCAGGGCATCGCCCGACCGGCTCATGTGTTTCTCAGTTGTCGCATGTGAGCAAAGGCCCTCGCCTACATCCCAAGAGCCAATGACTGACGTTAAGAAGATTCTTCGAGAAGCCTTCCAACGTGACAGAAGAGGCAATGACCGTGAAGTCGTTCACCTCCAGTAAACTGAAGTGAATAAATACGCGAGATGCAGTGGGCCCGACAGACGAAGACGAGAGATGAAGAAGACGAAGAAGTGATGAAGCGTAGCAGTAGCTTTCAGTCAGTTTCGGTGCTGAAGACCGTCATGCAACAAGAGACTGCATCATGCACAGACGCACCAAGTCCGCCGCAGTAATGGAATAGCAAGCAGCAGCCGCGGCGCCAGAAGACAGAAGTTAAAAGGTATTTGAAGTCTGATTTTTACGTACCCGGGTGACTCGTGAGGACGGGAAGGAGACGGCCTCACGTCAGCAGTCACCTGTGAGCTGGGACGAAGACCTGACAGCCGAAGACTGGCAAGCGGGAGTCCGTGGTTCGAGTCCGCGACACTGGCCATCCCCCGCCGCGCCGCTCTGCCGGCCGACGCACAACACACGCGGCCGCTTAGAGAAGAGAAACACTGGGACGCCACATCCAAGGTATCACCATCCGATGCACGACTTCGCTCGCAATAATTAAACGGGCCACCTCGCGCTGCGCGTCTCCAGTCAGCTGGGCAAGACGGCGACACGAGATACACACCGCTACGCGTATCAGACGCCGCCGCCGCCGCTGCCGCAGCAGAAGGCTACGCAAACGACACAGCTGCCATTCTCCGAACCAGAACATCCAGTAAGATACAATTGTACGAAACTTTCAATAAAAGTTATCTTATGTAAAAATGCTGTTTCATTGTAGCTCATACCCGAGCCAAGGAAGAACCCACCCTGCCCACATGTTGTTAAGAGAGAAAAACTAATTTATCTAGTATTTTCATCGTGACATAATGCTTTAGAATGCTCATCCTGACAATTGACTAGCGTCAAAAGAGGAAACCCAGTTACATTTAGTGCCACAACTGTTACACAACATCTCCTTAATAAAGATTAACATGTCGATCACACAGCTGAGCGCTACGCAGCGACTCAGTACACATCTAACTGCAAGTCTAACTGCGAGTGCGAGTGCGAGTGCCTTGTTGCTATCAAAGCTGGCGTATTTAAAGGAAGCACGAGCGACGTCCTGACGTCGTGACGTCATGCTCGTTTGTAATGACCGCATTCGTTCCACTTATACTGCTGATTCGTCTGTCGTACTCGCCCCTTAGGTGTTCTTGGGACAGAGTTACGTGTTGTTGCGGCAGACTTAGGCGAAGTTGTGAAATGCAGTACAGCTGACGCTATATCTCTGTCTTTCACTCTACGAAAGTCTCCGTCTAACACAAACCCGCGTGCTAAGCAAGTCTCTCTCGCCTGTTGTGCGTAACCAGGCCATTGCCCCTGCGTGACGACACATTCCGATATATGTGCAATTCTCTTAGCTCTTGGCTAACCCACTGGCTCTGGCTCTCAGCATAGGCAACGAAACTTTGACAATATTCCACGTTTCCAACTCTTTACTATTCCGCGACACTACAGTACGAAATCTGTTTCACCTGAGTAGCCTAGCCAGTTTCGCTCTAGAATTAAATTTATGACAGCAGATGGTGAATTCACACCTATACATTTTTAATTGTGATTTTCCAATCTTCCCTCAAACGGTACTGGAGAAAAATGCGATAGTTCTGTAAAATTTTCGAGCCGGCCGGAGTGGCCGAGCGGTTCTAGGCGCTACAGTCTGGGACCGCGCGACCGCTACGGTCGCAGGTTCGAATCCTGCCTCGGGCATGGATGTGTGTGATGTCCTTAGGTTAGTTAGGTTTAAGTAGCTCTAAGTTCTAGGGGACTGATGACCTTAGAAGTTAAGTCCCATAGTGCTCAGAGCCATTTTTTTGTAAAATTTTCAGTTCTGACAAAAATTGGTCAACCTCAGGAGATATCCAACGACTACTATGTTACACGGCTACTGGCAATGACAAAGGCACGAATAAGGAAGAGAGTACGCGGTGTTCTTCAGGTATGCCGTAACCAGCTGAAACATAATTGATGGTCACATCTCACAGCAGCTTCTGTTCTAAACAATAGCTGATACTTTGTGATTGAGGGAACCTGTTCAGACATGGTAGGGTGGTTGAGTCTCGGTCAAAACAGAAACGTTGTATCGCCATGTCAACATTATTCAATTGGATGCCTAGCGCTTTGTTGCCGTTTCATCGATAATCCTCCAACATGGAAATGTACAAACAATAGGAATTCGTGAAACCGTACTGTATTCTTAAACACTTCGGCAATGGTCAGTCTATCACATACTTCCCTTCATTAAAACTGCTGAATTCAGCAAGCCGGTTAACTGATGATTTTGCAGTATGATCCGATGCAACAGCAACAGTTGCCCCGCTAGATGGTGCTGCCAAAGATCAAACGGATATCAACTGCGTTTTTTTAAAATAGGAACCGCCATTTTTATTGCATATTCGTGTAGTACGTAATGAAATATGAATGTCTCACCTATGGCAGCACCATCCAGCGGGCCAACTATAGCGCCATCGGGCTTCCCCCTTCAAGCTAGACGAGTTTCGTTCTTTGTAGTTTTTTTGTTTGATGCTTATTTCACGAGATATTTGGCCCGGTCACGATCAACGGACAACTCTGTATAGCTTTCTTATGTCACTGCTGAAGAAGTTGTGTTCGTGGTCGCTAGGAAGGAATGACAATAACATCCAGATTAACAGTGTAACCTGTCCGGAAAAATTATGTACTCGAACTGATGAACAGTATTAATAAGTCTATTCATTTATCCATTGAACATGGCGGTTTAATTGTCCCAGTGTGTATTTTTTTGTGTGCGCTACTTTTTTACGGTTTTTATCTCCATTTTACAGTCGCCACTTTTTTGTCTATTGTCTTCCCTGATGTTCTCCTTTTTTATATCTATGTTCACCATGTTTCCTCCTTTGTATATTTTTAAATGTCTTCTATTGTTTGTTCTATGTCTTTCAGCTGAAGAGCAGTGCATAAGCTGCTGCAAGCCCGCCCCGATGGGGAATTGAAATACAATAAAGGAAAAAAAAGAAAAAACATGGCTGTTAAATTCCATTTTCTAGGGGAAACTTCACCGTTGCTGAATGAGTTGGGGTATAAACACCTGAGGTTGGTTGGTTGATTTGGGGGAGGGGACCAAACAGCGTGCCCATCGGTCCCATCTGATTAGGGAAGGATGGCGAAGGAAGTCGGCCGCGATCTTTTAAAGGAACGATTCCGGTGTTTGCCTGAAGCGACACACGAAAATTACGGAAAACCTAAATCAGGATTGCCAGACGCGGGTTTGAACCGTCGTCCTCCCGAATGCGAGTTCAGTGTGCTAACCACTGCGCCAAGTCGCTCGGTGCTGAGAGTGACGCAGTTGTTGCAAACTAGATGTTTACAACGTATATGTATTAGACTGTTAATGCACTGTTAAATTAGTTCGTATCGGTTCTATTTTCAACAATAAAATTAGCAGTAAAGCGGCTACTCTGAAACTAGTTGTAGTATCCTCACTTATATGAAACAGCTGCTCTTTCTCTGTTGCTGCTAGTATTGCAGCTACACGCTTGCAGCAATTTTAATGAGACGGTAGAATCAATATTATCGTAAATACTTATCTTGTATATAACAGGTATCTTAAGTCTTGAGTCCAGGAACTTAATTTGTTTATAGAAGGAATGGTTAATAAAGTAATTGGTAAAGATGCTCAAATCTTTGCTTTATGTCTGTTGGGAGCTTACTGACGATAGCTACACAAAAATATAGCCGCCCAGACAAATACAAAGAACTAGTGCAGTACAACAAGGTTAATTTATAAGAGGTCCATAGGAGTCGTGTAGTAATTTAGCTTCATAGATGATACAACCCTGCTTGCATTTCCTCAACAAGTACGTTACTGACTTCAGCTATAATGCTGTATAATCCCATGAAACAACTATAAAATTACCAGACTTCCCGATATGGCCAGGACAGTTGCGATTCTTGAGGTCTCCTGGGACGCCTAAATGCTGTAGTTTTTAGAAAAATCGTTGTTGTATCCATCATGAAGCCTTAGTAAACAAACAGATACTTAACGAAGTAGTTCAAATCATCAACTACATTTAAACTCGACATGTGCAATCAGAATTATTTTCTTTCTTGTTTAAAGAGATCGGCAATGAGCATGAGCAACTTCTTATTCATATGGAATCAAGATGGCTTTCTCGAGGTAGGATCGTGTCAAGATTTTTTGAACTTAGAGACGAGGTTCGTGTCTTCCTTCTTGACACAAAGTACGCTGATTTTCTCACTAACTTCTCTTGGCTTTGCTCAGTTGCGTACATAGTTGATGTGTTTGAACACTTGTGTGTGTTAAACTTGAGTTTACAAGGAAAAAATGTAGCCTTGTTCAAAGATGAGGACAAGACTAGTGCTGTGGTCAAAAAGTGTCAGATCTGGGCGCCAAGGATAGAAAACGAGTCACTAAGTAACTTTTTTACTTTAAAACAATTCTTGGAGTCATCAGAGGAGAGTTTGCCTGACCAGATCAAGATCAATGCAGCCGAGCATCTACGCAGCCTAGCCACCACTTTTAGAGAGTATTTCCCTGAACGTGACCCTGACGACAGATGGATTCGAAATCCCTTCAGCTGCGAAGAAATAGACAAAATCCAAGGCCTGACTGAAGAAGGGAAAATCAACTTGTGGATCTGTCCAGCTGCGGTGCGATGATAAACATTTTCATCGGTGATATAATTACAGACGTCTGGGCATCAGCACGCAAGGACTACAAATAAACATGGAGATAAGGCAGTGAAAAAGATCCTTCCATTTGCAGCCACATATCGATGTGAGCAAGCATGTTCTTCCATGTGTTTAATGAAAAACAAATATGGGAATTGGCTCGACATGCGGTCGAATTTCAGAGTGAAAGTTTCAAGTTTGGAACCTAATATTTCTGAAATAATGGACTCAAAGGTCAAATTGAACTCATCTCATTAAGAACTGAAAATTAAAACTAACTGTATACTGATGGAGTACTATGTTGTAACTGTATTTTTTCAAATAAATAATACCTTGTATGATATTAGTGTATTCTTATTTGTCACACATGTCTACTCATTGAAATCTCAAGTGTAGTACACCTGAAAGACCAATACACTCGTCTTTAATTTTTTCCTGTCATTTTCAGTTCATACTCAATTTCTATTTTTTTAAGGAATTTGATATACTAAACACCCAGACTTGATGACAAATATTTTGAGCAATAGTCAAAAATTTAACAATAACAATGATGTCAAACTGAAAAAGCTTTAATCTCAATATTTTTCCAATAATGAATATGTCAATGTTTTTTTTCTTAGTAACAAAAGTAGAAAACGTGTAAAAGACTCCTAATTTTGGTTTTTTAGGTCCTTGATACTGTGATATGACAAGGTGCCAATCATGCTCGATGAGGGGGTCCTCGAGAAAATTTTGTTGGCAACCCCTGCAGTAAGCAATTGGAGGCCGCGAGATCTGGAATTGAAATATTAAATGTTTCGTCATTTTATATACATAATTGTCTAACACGGTGCAAATAAATACTGCCTGCCAAACACAACAGTCGAACACTGAGACCCGCACACTACAGTCTTGCACGTGGGCTCACAGCTAGACCGACGTGAACACTTCAATTGGGTCGTGACGATCAAGTGCGGTATACCGATAAGCCCAACCGCTGCCGCTGGCGCGGGGCACGTCGTCTGGTGACGTCACGTGTCGAACACTTGTTATCCGCTTTTGGTGTATTTCCGACGTTTAAGGTCCAATGTGTCTTTTAAAAAAATTACTTTCTCAGAGTCACCTATGTCGCTTCGGGAATTTTTAAACGTTAATAAGAATCACCCTGTATAGTGGTATGTTTTCGATCTTATTTCATTCTAGCGTGTCAGATAAGACTGGAAATAATTATGTGTAGCTTAGGTTTATTACAGTGTGCTCATGTGTTGAAAAATAGAGTTAATATTATAATAATGCTACATACACTGTGATTAGTTTGAGGTTGTGACTAATACATACTGTTTAGTTGAACTGCTGATTTATCACTCTGTGACGCTGTCGTGAGGACAACTGAACTCTATGATCATTTACTTGTAATGAGCTAAAACTTTTGCTTACATCAACAGCACGTAGTGAGTAGTATCGACTCTATCTATGCTATATACATAGAGAAAGGTCGAAAAGCGTGTTTCTCTTGCAGAAATCACTTTTGAACGTTGATTGATTGTGACAAGATGGAGTTATGACTCATGAATCGACTAATATCCACCATCTCACTTCGTAGGCTTTCTTGGCGTAATAAGTCTTGGAAGTCTCTCCTGGTTTGCTGCTGGATCGTAAAATCGACTCGATTGAGTATTTCAGCGAACAAATGTTGGCTATCGTCAGGAGAACGCTGCTTCTCCTGCTGAGTCACAGTCAGCGGCAGAAGCAACTTTCTCCTGACGATGGCGAACAGTTGGTCGCCGAAACACTGAATTGAGTCGATTTTACGATCCGGCATCAAACCCGAAGAGGCTTTCAGCACCTACCAGTTCATGTCGCAATATGACAGCGGAAGTCTCGCGACCTGCCTAGACTGTCGTTCATCATTCCGCCTTACGGTTGATTGCAGCTACAACTCATACCTTGGATTCTTTTGCAGGAAAGCAGGCATCCACAGGTACCGTGCCACATCTGAAGCACCATGCACTGCGACCGTCGTCGCGGCTTCCTTTGATAAAGTATCAGAAAGAGTCGAACAGACAAACGTACGCCCACCGACAAAAATGAACACAGGAGCCGGACCAACTCGTTTTGTCAGATTTCTGGTTCGGCTTACAGCACTATGATGAATTTATGCCTTGGTAGAGCGAAACACACCACATTGCATTCCTCATCGTACGGTCCCATTACCTGTTGTGACTGTGCAGGTTGCCGGCCGCCTTGGCCGAGTGGTTCTAGGCGCTTCAGTCTGGAACCGCGTGACTGCTACGGTCGCAGGTCGAATCCTGCCTCGGGCATGGATGTGTGTGATTTCCTTTAGTTACGGTTAAGTAGTTGTAAGTTCTAGGGGACTGATGACCTCAGATGTTAAGTCCCATAGTGCTCAGAGCCATTTGAACTATTTTGAACTAATTAATATATCGTTCTTTGACGTTCTTCCTGATGTTTCAGGTTTGTGGCCAGCACTACAGAAACCTTAATCAACAGTATTACCAATTATTCAAATTCTGAACATAATTTCTTCAGCCATTTCTTTTATGCATCCTGTCCTAGATTCTCCACTAATATTGGTACGAAGTAATCTGTTTTGTACGGCTCATTTTAAAGTTAAATATGTGGCACTAAATTTCCTTAAGTGGCAGCTAAGACTTTGGAAAGTGTGCTGCTTTGTGAGAGTATCGGCGTGGTTACAATGCGGAGACACATGTTGCCACCTGCCCACAGTTTTTCTATGTTGTTGATAGTGCATGTAGACACCAACTACAACTTTGGAGAATCAAGGAAATCTTTATTTCATCTGCAGTGCAACTTAATCACACAAAACTCAGACGTTAATTTATGTAAATGTAGGCTTCCGCTGCCGTTGTCACAGTCGATAATATTTTTCTGGGTTTGAGGCCACCTTCCTCAGGGTGTATTTCTAACTAAGGAAGACGTCTTGCAATAGTCGCCGAAACATCGGAATTTTATAGTTGACAATGCGGCCTCAAACCCAGAAGTATTTTATTGACTGTTAACGCATTTAAGAAGCACTCTGGCAAGTGTTACGTGACTCGTGATGCCTCAGTGATAATTTCGGGTAATCCTTGATATACGTTTTGGGTTTCATCAGTGAATTTTCAACAATAACGTAGTTTATTGTTATTGTTCATTGCGACTTTTACAACATTTTGTTGTTCATAACGAAAACTTATTTGCCGTTGTTAAGAGAATGCTTTCCAGCATTTTTATGAAGATAGGCTCCCATTATGTTCATTTCCGGTGGGAAACGCTGAGTACGAAGCCACCCGACGCGTCGAAAGCAAATTAGTGTAGATCTCAAGTGCATGTGGCGTATCGGCTACGAAGGCTTAATTTCCTGCAGGCGGAAATGAGACCACACATAACACAGGGAGGCGACCATGCTGACGGCTGCCTCACTGTCTCCTGGTCGCATTTGCGCCTCCGATACCACTGGAACATACTCCCAGTATCTGTGCGTAGCACTGGCTGTGCAAAAGCACGTGTCACAGTCAGTGTTTCGTCTGGATCGATCTACATTATTCACCTGTCGTCTGCTTTTTCATTAGTCCTTTCAAATGAAATGACAACCGAATCGAATGTGTTCCGAAATATACGTATTTACATTCGAAAGCCTTGCCGTCAGAGAATGTGATCTGAACACTGATTGATACTATTTTTGTAAGTTAAGAGTGTTATATTTTCAAAAAAACATTAACTATACTTCATCTGGTCCCATAGTGATAGGATAAGCCAATCACAGATCGTGATTGGTAACTTTCAGTCCAACGAAATTTGACGATTGGAGGAAAGTGGCATTAAACGAACTGATTAGATTTCTTACTGTAGCTTAAGATCCGAGCAATGCATGTGGATTTCCTATTTTTCGAAGAATTTTAATCTCAAATATTAATTTTCATGTCAGTTCATAGAGAGAAGCTGTCTGTAACAAAATCGTTTCAGTAAAGCATGCACAAAAAAAGATCCGTCCTGATGGTCGCATGTGTTAATACTCAGCATTATGGGAGGAGCGTCGTCCTCAGATATCGAAACCGTCCTGTGGATTAACAACGAGGGCAGAAATGTCTGGATGTTGTTTTCAGGCCGAATCATTTCGAAAACGTTCTCACTCTTTTACGTGGGGTAACACTAGACGAAGACTGATGGTGTACACGAATTTTTTCCCTGGTGAAATAAGAGGGGGGCAAGGAGAGGAATGCGACAGGAAGGGCACGTGGCCACCCTCTACCATTAACATAGTAAATAGAATTAAGTTCCAGCAACAGTTTTCAATTAGGTTACCCACGTGGCATTGTCAATTCCGTTTTGTTCCGTGTTACATGATTTGCACAGCAGTTACATTTATAGCTACATGAAATGAAAGTGGTTTGCTTCCAGTAATGACAATCAGTCAACCTAGAGAACAAAAAATACATACATTTAATTTCGATTGTTTAATAGCTTTGTCACTTGGACGTGTAGATCTTTAGTTTTTTAGTTCTAAATACCAGAACATTTTCACTGGTATAATTATTCACCATTCTTTATAAAAGGCCGAAAGCACACTTTATTCTCTGCATTTTCCGCCTATATCTAATTAATCTAGGTCACTTGTGAAGTATTTTTCATTGTTAACATAATTTCGTCGTAAGTCTTACATTTTCCTGCTATGATTGAAAAAGATACCCTTCGCACTGGGTTATTTAACGAGAGATGAAGCAGACTTGAGTAGTTCCCATTCGGAGGATTTTAAGTCTTGGAATGGTTCCCAGGAGAGCTTGAAACGCAAGTACTGGTTTCCGAGCACTCAAGAGAAATTATCACTAGATTTTCTAGACCCAAAACATTACAACAATTTTTGACAGACGTGCAAAAAATGTACTGAATGGCTCCTTCCAAAAGCCAAATACTTAGATGATCCATTAGACAAGGCGCAGTTAGTAAAGGTTGTGATACGACGTTTACCACACCACCTCAGGCAGCACATGTAGTATCGTGGATGGCCGAGTGTAAGCGATTTATTAATCTTAATAGAAGGATTAGACACGCTGAGTACAGAAAGAAATGAAAGCTACCCAGATAATTAACGAAACACCACGAATAGCAAAAATAAATCTTTTTATATTCTTTCCATAAAAGAAAGGAAACAAACTGTTACTAAATTAATTGCTTCAGTAATAATGGAACAGGGAGTACCTGAAACAAAATACATTCACAGGTTTTCGTACCAAAGAATCAAACTAATTCAATAATAGTAATAGTACTATAACTACTTTTTCTCCTGTACTAAATTGGTGATCCTTTGATGTCTCAGAATGTGTCCTATCACCGTATCCCTTCTTTTCTTCATGTTGTGCCACAGATTTCTTGGCTCCCCACTTCTATTCCGTGCCTCCTCGTTACTTAA
Organism: Schistocerca americana; assembly: GCF_021461395.2. Classification (NCBI taxonomy): domain Eukaryota; kingdom Metazoa; phylum Arthropoda; class Insecta; order Orthoptera; family Acrididae; genus Schistocerca; species Schistocerca americana. The sequence goes on along the minus strand of NC_060119.1, from coordinate 336,158,373 downwards.
CGTGATCCACCTATCTAATCTCCGACATTCTTCTCTAAGCAACACATTTCGAAAGTTTCTCTTCTCTTTTTGTCTAAACTTTTTATCTTTGATGTTTAACTTCTGTACATAGCTACACTCCAGACAAATACATCCAGAAAATTCTTCCTAACACTTACATCTATATTCGATGTTAACAAATTACTCTTTCTCAGAAAAGCTTTTCATGCCATTGCCAGTCGACACTTCATATCTTCTCTACTTCGACCATCATCAGTTATTTTGCTTCCAAAATAGAAAACTTCATCAACTCTTTAAGTGCCTCGTTTCCTAATCTAATTCCCTCAGCATCACCTTATTTAATTGGACTACATGCTATTCCTTTGTTTCGCTTTTGTTCACGTTCATATTGTATCCTCATTTCAAGACACTATCCTTTCCATTCAACTTTTTATCCAAGTCCTTTGCTATTCCTGACAGAATTACATTATCATCGGCAAAACCTCAAGGTTTCCTTTTCTTCTACCTGAACTTTAATTCCTACTTCAGTTTCTTTTCTCCTTTGCTGCTTGTTCAGTGAACAGATTGAATAACATCGGTGATGGGTTACAACTCTGTCTCACTCCCTTCTCAATCACTGCTTCCTTTTCAGGCCCCTCAACTCTATTGCCGTCTAATTTCTGTGCAAGTTGTAAATAGCCTTTCATTGCCTGTATTTTACACCTGCTGCATTCAGAATTTCAAAGAGAGTATTCCGGACAATACCGTTCAAAACTTTCTCTACGCCTACGTCCTCTTTCCTTTCTATAATATTGCCTTCCAGTTTATCTCCCTTATGTAGACCCTCTACATACTCCTTTCATCTTTAAGCTTTTCCTGATTTGCTTATGACTGGTTTCCCATCCGAGCTCTTGATATTCATACAGCTGCTCCTCCTTCCCCAAAGGCGTCTTTAATTTTCCTGTAGGCTGTATCTGTCTTTCCCCTAATGAAATATGCTTCTAAATCCTTATATTTGTCCTCTGCCCATACCCGATTAGCTATTTTACACTTCGCGTCCATCTAATTTTTTTAAACGTTTGTATCCCCTTTCGCATGCTTCATTTCTCCACTTACGTATTTTCCCCTTTGATCAATCTAATTCAATATCTCGTGTGTTATCCTACGATTCCTACCAGGCCTTGTATTTTTTACCTATTCAATTCTCTGCTCCTTTGACTGGTTCATCTCTTAACGCTATCCAATCTTTTTCTACTGTACTCCTTTTCCCTATTCTGCTCAACCGTTGCCAGATGCTCCCTCTGACACCCACAGAGAGCTCTGGCCCTTTCAACTTATTCATGTCGCATCTCCTTAATGTTCTACTTTTTTACAGTTTCTTCAGTTTTAATCTACTGTTTATGACCAATATTGTAGCCATAATCCACATCTGCCCTGTAAATTTTTTGCAATTTAAAACCTGGTTTCTAAATATCAGTCTTACCGTATGCAATCTACCTGAAACATTCTGATGTCTCCAAATCTCTTCCACGTGTACAACTTTCTTTTATGATTCTTAAAATAAATGTTATCGATGGTTAAGTTATGGTCTGTGCAAAACTCTACCAGGAGGCTCTCTCTTTCATTCGTTTCTCTAGTCGACATTCATCTACTATTTTTCCATCTCTTCCTTCCCCTAATATCGAATTCCAGTATCCCGTCACTATCAAAGTTTCGTCTCCTTAACTACGTGATTAATTTATTTTACCTTGTCACACATTTTTTCAATCTCTTCACCATCAGCGGAGCTAGTCGGCTTATAAACTTGTACTACTCTAGCGGGTGTTTATTTCATGTATATTTTGGCTAATATAATGCGTTCACTACGCTGTCCATAGTAGCTTACCCGCATTCATACTTCCTCATTCGTTATTAAACCTACTCCTGCATTACCCCTGTTAGATTTTGCATTTGTAAACCTGTATTCACCCTCCTGAGCAGAAGTAGTGTTTCCCCTGCTAGTAAACTTAACTACACTGCTGGCCATTAAAATTGCTACACCATGAAGATGACGTGCTACAAACGTGAAATTTAACCGACAGGAAGAAGATGCTGTGATATGCAAATGATTAGCTTTTCAGAGCATTCACACAACGTTGGCGCCGGTGGCGACACCTACATCGTGCTAATATGAGGGAAGTTTCCAACCGATTACTCATACACAAACAGCAGTTGACCGGCGTTGCCTGGTGAAACGTTGTTGTGATGCCTCGTGTAAGGAGGACAAATGCGTACCATCACGTTTCCGACTTTGATAAAGGTCAGATTGTAACCTATCGCGATTGCGCTTTATCGTATCACAACATTGCTGCTCGCGTTGGTCAAGATCCAATGACTGTTAGCAGAATATGGAATCGGTGGGTTCAGGAGGGTAATACGGAACGGCCTCGTATCACTAGGAGTCCAGATGACAGGCATCTTATCCGCAAGGCTGTAACGGATCGTGCAGCCACGTCTCGATCCCTGAGTCAACAGATGGGAACGTTTGCAACACAACAACCATCTGTACCAACAGTTCGACGACGTTTGCAGCAGCATGGACTACCAGCTCTGAGACCATGGCTGCGGTTACCCTTGACGCTGCATCACAGACAGGAGCGCCTGCGATGGTGTACTCAACGACGTACCTGGGTGCACGAGTAGCAAAACATAATTTTTTCGGATGAATCCAGGTTCTGTGTACAGCATCATGATGGATGCATCCGTGTTTGGCGACATCGCGGTGAACGCACATTGGAAGCGTATATTCGTCATCGCCCTACTGGCGTATCACCTGGCGTGATCGTAAGGGGTGCCATTAGTTACACGTCTCAGTCACCTCTTGTTCGCATTGACGGCACTTTGAACAGTGGACGTTGCATTTCAGATGTGTTCCGACCCGTGGCTCTACCCTTCATTCGATCCCTGCGAAACCCTACATTTCAGCAGGATAATGCACGACCGCATGTTGCAGGTCCTGTACGGGTCTTCCTGGATACAGAAAATGTTTGACTGCTGCCCTGGCCAGCACATTCCCCTGATCTCTCACCAACTTAAAATTTCTGGTCAATCTGGCCGAGCAAGTGGCTCATCACAATATGCCAGTCACTACTTTTGATGAACTGAGGTATCGTGTTGAAGCTGCATGGGCAGCTGTACCTGTACACGCCATCCAAGCTCTGTTTGATTTAATGCTCAGGCGTATAATGGCCGTTATTACGGCCAGAGGTGGTTGTTCTGGGTACTGATTTGTCAGGACCTATGCATCCAAATTTCGTGAAAATGTAATCACATGTCAGTTGTATTATAATATATTTGTCCAATGAATACCCGTTTATCATCTGCATTTCTTCTTGGTGTAGCAATTTTAATAGGCAGTAGTGTAATTCCCACTATATCTATCTTCGAACCGCCCAATTCCATTTTTAAAATTTCCAACGTACTTGCCTGATAAGCGATCTAACTTTCCACGCTCCGATCCCTAGAATGTCAGTTCTATTTGTCCTGATGACGACATCTTCCTGAGTAGTCCCCGCCCGGAGATCTGAATGGGGGACTACACTGGTGTAGAAAATTACAGAAACAAACCGAAATTTTGCCAAGCTGCCTTCAGTTTGTCACAAAACAATATAAACAGGTGGTAGTTAACTAGAAATATATAAAGAATACAGAGAGTAAACAACTGCAACGTACATAACGATAGACTAACGTGTTCTCTGTCTTTTCCAGCTTAACGGATTTACACACCCATTCCGACAACTGGCTAATGCACTGAGAATATGGTGTGACCACTTCTCGTTGCAATATAGGCCTCACGAACGACGGGGCATGCTGTTAATGATGTCATCAATCGCATATTGAGACAACAACTCTAATTCTTCCTGCTGCGCTACTCGCTGGTCTTAGAGTGTGGGTGGTGCACGCTGATGTGATACAACCCGAGTCCCTAGTGTATCCCAGACGTCCTCTATGGTATTCAAGTCGTGACTGCGAGCAGGCCACTCCATGCGTGCAATATCTTCCGTTTCCATCAAAAATCATCCAGCCGAGCTCTAGGAGATAGAGCATCATCTACCAATACTAAGTCTGGGTTAACAGCACTTATCAACAACTGCACATCGGGTCCCAAGATCTCGCATCAAATGTGAGAGTAGTAAAACCTCGCCGATTGAACCTTACAGTTTCATGAAGAGGGGTTCAAGAGGTGAACTCAATTCCTACCCACACCATTAGGGATCATACTCGATATCAGTCTCTTATCACAATGGCTGGGTCCCGAAATGGCGTTCCACGTTCCCTCCACATGCGAATCCGTCAAGAATCATTGTCCAAACCAAATCGGCACTCGTCTGTGAAAAGATCACTGGCCTATTATTCGACCATCCATGTGGCACGTTGATGGCTCCACTGCGAAGACGCGTCAGAGGTACGCATACAGCAAGTCACCGACAGTAAAGGCCATTCTGACTAAGCATTCTGTACACCGTTTGCCTCGCTACAACACGTCCAGTGGATGCTGCGAGGTCAGGTGCAGTACTAAGACGGTACCGACGTGCCCTTACAGATAAATGACGGTTCGTCTTCAGGATAGTTTCGATATCTGTAAGCAGCTGCTGCATCCGAAAGACCACAGAACGATTCACAGTAAGCCATAGGGCCACATCAGTTTGCGATTGTCCAGCTTCCAATCTTCTAGTGGCCATCCACCAAAGAGAGCCTGTGAGGCGTCTTCTGCGTGCCATACTGCACCGTCTGTGACTGTGTACACGGCGATTGTGGCTGTGGGACTACCCAACAAATACTATCTCATTTCTAGGTGAACTGACGTCATCGTTGGCGTGGTTGTCCCTTGGCCAGAAAGCCATCTTCCGTGCAGGACACGATCGTAACATTTAACATTATATCGAGAATTAGACACATGGCGGGGAAATAGTGGTATGTTGCTTTAATTTTGCACACCATTGTATATTACCTCACGAATATTTTACCCAAGAGGACGCCATCATCAGTTAACCACACAATAGCCCTGCATGCCCTCGGGAAAAATTACGACTTCAGATTCCCCTTGCTTTCAGTTGTTCGCAATAACAGCACAGCAAGGCCGTTTTGGTGGTGTTCAAAGGGCATATCAGTCATTCTACTTGACTGTTGCCCCTGCAGTTACTGAAAAGGCTGCTGCCCTTGTTCAGGAACATCAAGTTTGTCTGGCCTCTCAACAGATACCCCTCCGTAGTACTTGCGCATACGGAACTGCTATCTGTATCGTTGAGGCATTCAAGCCGCCATGCCGACTGCAAGATCCATGGTTCGTAGTAATTATCCAGTTATTATTACGGAAAACGGAGCTCTTTCTGGATCCAGAATGTGACCAGCCACATTAGTATCGCACAGTCAGACTTCTGTGTGAAAGAATGTTTACTCGAAGAACATGTAGATCTTAATAACGTACAACCTAAACGTGTAGTAAGTGGACAACTAGGAAAGAGAATAAAGAAAAGAAAATGACAGATAAAATAGCACTATCTAGTTTATTGAAATTTCTGGAATACATTTGTCTTCATAACATATTTAAGTAATTAGCATTTCGAGATAACAAGCTGGTGTTAGCGTGCAACAAGCCATTGAAAATGTGGAAGGCTGGTATACTAACAAGCAGTACAACCGCCAGAATGTTGAACGCAAACAAGCAAGCTTATGGTCGCTTTTCTCTCGGAAACGTCTACATTAATCATCTGGAAATCTATGTCGCGTGCTGAGGTATGCAGTCGCACCACTTTGTACAACATAGTAGCTTCTAAGTTGCTGCAATCGACAAGTAAGGAGTAGTGTAAGCGTACATGCACTGAGTTGTATACTTGCCGGATTTCAGTTTGTGGGATGGACTTCCTTGCATGTTGCACTTTGGCTGTCAATACTGGACGGTTAATCCTGTTTGTGGATGACGCTGGAGTTGTCGCCTGATGATGACCCATAAGTGCTCCACTTTAGAGAGATCTGGTGACCGAGCTGGCCAAGGCAACACGTCGACACTCTGCAGAGCATGTTAGGTGAGAAAATCGGTATGTGGGCTAGCGTTATCATGTTGGGAAATAACCCACGGAATGCTGTTCATGCGTGGCAGCACTGTAGGTCGAACCACCAGAGTGACGTACAAATTTGCAGCCAGGGTGCGTGGGATAACCGTGACAGTGCTCCTGCTGTCATACGAAATCGCACCTCTAATCATAACTCCAGGTGTAGATCCAATGTGAATAGCAAGCCGACAAGCTGGTTGCAGGTCCTCAAATGAACTTCCTCTAACCAAGACATGGACTCATTGGCACTGAGACTGAACCAAAGATGGACATCGCCATGAACGTCGGGAGTGAAGTTGCACATCATGCAGCCTATTGAGCACAATTTGAATAGCAACACGACGTCCTGTGGCTGCACGAAAAGCATTCTTCAACATGGTGTCGTAGCTGTCAGGGTTCCTCCGTGCCATAATCTGTAAGACGCGGTCACTGACTGCAGTAGTATCCTTTGGGCGGCCTTAACGAGGCACGTCATCGACAGTTCCTGTCTCTCTGTATCTCCTCCATGTGTGAACAACATCACTTTGGTTCACTCCGAGACTCCTGGACACTTCCCTTGTTGAGAGCCGTTTCTGGCAGGAAGTAACAATGTGGAAGCGATCGAACGGCGGTATTGACCGTCTAGGCATGGTTGAACTACAGACAACACGAGCCGTGCATCTCCTTCCTGGTGGAATGACTGGAACTGCTCGGCTGTTGGACCCCTCAGTCTAATAGCGTTGCTCATGCATGGTTGTTTAGTGACATTTCTGAACAGTCAAAGGGACTGTGTCTGTGACACAATATCCACAGTCAACGTCTGTCTTCAGGAGCTCTGGGAATTGGGATGATGCAAAACTTTTTTGGATATTTGTATATTGATGAAGTGGATTTAACTAGCTGCCTGTAGATACAACAACGAACGATTTCCACGATAGTTCCATACGTGGCTTCTCCTTCGAAGTACAGTGAGGCCGAATGGAGACACATCTGCATGAAGTTGGACAGCAGTTGGCTAAGCAGTTGACTAACTGCGAACCGTCTCTGACACTATTACAACGGTGTCAAAACACCTTTACAGTGGTCTGCCTCAACATGGGCCTCGTCTGCAGGCACAGGCAAAGAGTGACTGACCTGGCGCCGTGGCTCGTTGCCGGAGCTGCTATGATCCAACACGAATGGTCTCGTACTGGCTGCTGGAGTGTCCCGGATCCCACTTCGAACTCCATGTTGATGCTTGATGACCGTTCCATGTGGTGCACTCGGAAGTCGTGCGGTAGGCCTATCTCCCTCGTGCTGGTCACATAGTTTTCAGCACCCGGAAGTATCTAAGTGTTGAACAGGAACTTGGACCACTCGAGGCCCTGATGGCAGTTTTGGCGCTGAATTTCGGTGTTGTCATCGTTCTGCAACGGGATGTTGTCAGGTAACAGTCAGCTTCTCCATCATCAGTTGTAGATGGTGAACAGTATGAAGATCATCATCTCAAGTACATTCCCAGCCGGTTTCGTAGACTGTCCTGGAGTTTATAATCACTACAGTATCATAATTACGGAATCAATTGCTATTACTGTGAACGCCATATTCCGAATGAACAACCCATTGAAGTTTGAGAACACGAGTGTTTAAAGGGTGCTCGTTTCGTGATGACAGGATGTGTCTGTCTTATTCTGTTACATTCGCGTAACAGACACTTAACTGCTATGTAGGTTCTCTGATACTGATTCTTATGAATTAGGTACAGTTTCTTTCGACATCTCTTGCGAGATAAGCAATATGCACGTCTCGTTTCCGTTAGTTTTCTGTCGCGTACTATTTTCTGCTGAGCCCTTGTAAGGTGTCACGCAAATCCAACACCTTCCATGAAAACCCTGACATGATAAGCAAATCCGGCAGTATGTCACATAGCTCCGAATAAATCCTGACATTAAATTAACCAAAGTAATACGATCAACGAGTGAGCAAATGGAATACCACAGACTAACACAAGAACGCCTAAATGCATGTCATACCTTCCCATCGTGAAACAGACGCAGTTCCGATGGGAGAAACGAGAACAGAAGCCGAGAGCAGAACTGTGTTAAGCTTGAAGGCCCTACGATAAGGGGCGGACACCTACGTTGTCAGCCAACCGCCAGGACCACCCCCCCAGCCCATATTAAAAGATATAGCCCTCCAGAAAAACAGTATAGATCTTATGATAACACTAAAAGGGCCACACCAGCTGCAAGTTTTAGCGTGAGACTTTTTCGCGTCTCTGTTACGTTGCAAACGTTAAAAACATTGCCCCACCACGAAAAGTATAACGTTTTTGTAGGCGGAGCTTAAGGTTAACATTGAGACCCTGATTGGTCAGATGAAAACACAGCCAGATAGTTTTTTTTTTTTTTTTTTTTTTTTTTTTTTTTTTTTTTTTTTTTTTTTGTAAACCAACTTCGGTAAATTGTAGTAAGGAGAAGTTAGGAGGGAGTTGCTTCCGAGACGGCGAGCTGTATAGAGCTGCACCACCCGCCGCCCCCTGACGCTGCCTAACCAACGATATGGTAATGAACGCACGCGATGCCGCATAACTGCGCATTAAGCTTCACTCAGAACTGCAGAAGTCTCATCTGTTACACTCCCTTTTTGCGTAATACTAGTGTCGATCGTCAATGAAATCTCATGATGTTCACATTTGCTACTTGCGGTAAAACTCTGAAACGCGATGATTTTTCTGTTATATAATTATCGAGAAGCCACATCAGCCACTGTAATTTACAAGTTAGATAAGTAATTAAAGATAATTGAGGGTCACTGTAGACCATTTTGATAGTTTTCTCTTTTGTGAAACTTAATTTAAAACTAGATTATAGATGTGATATGGCATAGGTCATCCTTCGATCCATTGTAGAACTTGGAAACCCACTCAGGGAATATTCGTTCACATTTTTGTTCAACGCAGTTGGTTTTTATCATCCTGTATTAAAACATTTCCTTTTATCAATAGTGCAATCTATAAACAATGTTTTGTGTGTAGAGTAAAATTTCCAAAGGTAAACTTAACTGCTTTTTCGACGTTATTTTACCACCTAACTAAAAATAGGAAAGCCTTGAACCCCTTCCACTAAATTTAGTTACTATTAAGATTCTTTTACATGGAGTGCAGTGGAGCTGACGCTGAAATCATTAAGTATTTGGTTATATCATCTCTGGTCTCACTGAACTCTTCTGAACGCTACATGTCATGTGTGGTCTGGCGTCTCCTTACAAGCAACAGGCCCCACGTTCAAACTAGTCAATTCCCTAAAAAACACGCTCAGAGCGTCGTTGCGCGAAAGTGGTAGGCGGAAACGACTTAGAACAGACAGACACCACGCAGAATGTTAGACCCTCGTCTCTCTCTCGGCGCGGTATTGTAACGTGCCGAGGTTGACCCACTTGCAATATGCTTCTTACTTCCTGGTTCTCTCTCTCTCTCTCTCTCTCTCTCACAGACACACACACACTCTTTCTCTCTCTCTCTCTCTCTCTCTCTTCTTTCTCTGTCTCTCTCTGCCTCTTTCGCACATTGCTTGTAGTAACGTTAATGAGTGTTAATAAAATTCTCTCATTTTCAACTCTTTACTCTTCTATGCTGTAACAGGAGGAAGCAAAAGAATGAGACGATCGTGTGGCAGTGATGGCCAGAAAGCACCATCCGGGAAAGTTCGGCAGCCGAGCTGCAAGTATTATTTCAGGTGACGCCACAATGGGCGACTTGGATGTCGGTGATGTTGACATGATGACAAGGACAACACAACAACCAGTCCACGAGCAGAGAAAATCTCCAGCACGGTTGGAAATCAAACCCGGGCCAGATGCAAACACGGTACCACTCAGTTAAGCATGTGGGCAAAAGAAAGGAGGATTGCCTTAAAGCCCGCCGAGCTCGAGGTTACGAGAGACGGAGCACGAGCTCGTATTGCGTGAAACATGGGGAAGAAAATCGCCCGTGCCATTTCAAAGGAACTATCTGCGCGTTTACCTGGAGCGATGTGGAGAAATCACGGAAAAACTAAAATTTGACTGCCGGATGTGAGTTTGACCCGTCGTCCTCCCGAATGCGAGTCCAGTGTGCTAACCACTCCCCCGCCTCGCTCCATGTAGCTTCTTCTTGAATGATTTTCTATCTACACACCAGATCGTAACAATTAATTGTAAACCTTGTTTCTTATGGCCTTTTGTGTGCACTTTCAGTGTCTGTGTATATGGCATCCTCTTGGCACAGCTCTGACGCAAGGTTTTCAACTTGTACGCAGAATGTCAAGAATTCCTATTTTATTTCGCCCTTCCTAAATTAGGTTTTCCATGACTTCAGACAAACCATGTTCCTTTATAGATCTATTACTTATTATATAATTAAGAGAGATGTAATAAATGAGAGATTTCCACTGCAGGTTAGAGATATCAAAATTTATGGAGGAGTCGTTATTGGAACAGACCACTTCTTCTTGCATCAGTAACTGAAACCTATGCAAAATGCAGAAAACCGAAGAAACCGACTGAGGATCAAAAGAAAGAATACGTTTTAAGGTATACCTATTAGGTACGGGGGCGTGCTGAAAAATAACGCCTCCGAATTTTCTTACGTGTTAACTCGTACACGGTTAAAAATGAAACAAACGTTATTTATTTTCTGCATCTTCTTTCTTCACGTGTACATGTGTCTTTTTCAACATAGTCATCCAGGTGACGGACACATTTCTCTCATCGAGATACCAGTTTGCTGATACCGTTGCTGCGTAATGTTAGTCGTCGGAGCCACAACCTTCTCTCTGCTTGCACCTCTTCATCACTGTGAGACTGAGGTCCTCGAAGGTGTTTTGCAAACAATTCAAGCTCTGCCACACACGGTTGAAGTTATCCATACCGTTTCCTTCATTACGAATGAGAACAATCCAGGGTCGTGATTTCGATACGATCATCACCGTAGGTAACGATAGATTTCAGTTGGAGGCACGTTTTCTATTGTTAGAAACTCGCTCACAGCATTATGTTTCTCTCATACAGCTCTGTTATACGCGGCAGTCGGAGCCCTTCAGCGGCAGAGGATTCCAGCTTGCGTCAGCGAAGCGTGAAATTCGAAAGAGTAATAGATACCTCGACCGATATTGAGAACGGAATCAAATATTCGGAGTGATTACTTATTAGCACGTCCTCGTGTGCAGAGAACAATAGCTGTCCTATCACACTTTCATGGAGCACTTCTCGTCATATACTTGTTCCTGTTGCACATTCGCCGTCGAGGAGAACGGAGTGGGCTGTATTACTTAAGAAGTCTTCGACCCACTCACATGTGTGGGAACCTACTTCGTATGCCCTTACTTTCGCTAACAGTCGGCAATGGGCACCATGTGAAACACTTTTCCGAAATCTAGGATTAAGGAATCTGCCTGTCTCCCTTGATCCATTGTTCGCAGAATGTCATGCGAGAAAAAGCAAGCTGAGTTTCACACGATCTGTGCTTTCAAAGCCCACACTGATTTGTGGGCAAAAGTTTTTCTGTGTGAAGGAAACTGATTATATTTGAAATGATAATGCGTTCAAGAATTTTTCAGCAAGCCGATGTTAAGTGTATCGTTATGACATTTTGCGGGTCTGATCCTTTACACTTCTTGTACACACGAGTCAACGTAGCTCTTTTGCAGTCACTTGGGACTTTGCTGTGGGCGAGTAATTCGTCACAAATGCAAGATAAGTAATGGTTCAGGTGTAAAATCTCCGGTAATTGCTGTGCTTTATTTAGCTTGAGCATGCCTTGAGCACGGTTTGTCTGTTAAGTCAAATATCTCTTCTGATGAATTATTTTCTTGCTACTTCACTCTGGTGGCCCGGGTCTACCATGCCACCGCCTTACTCGAACATCCTATTCTTTTGGACTTCGTTCCGTCTTGCAGGAGTGCTAAATGAAAAGATCGCAACTGCTTCTCAGAGATAAAAATGACTGCGAGTCTCCTATATTTTAAAGTTCATTTCTCCTCATTAACATATATCACGGTAGCTTAGGATACTTACTAAAACATCCAGATACGTTACATATTTCCGCATTCAAGCTGAAGATGTTCTGTACAATTTTCTTAACTATATAGATTATTAATGTTGTTAGTATATCTCAACGTAATGTTCCGTAGCAACTCTTAATTATACACATTACGATTATAATACATATACATCAGGTACACGGATTTCATAAGTCACGAGTGATTACTGTGCAGTTATTAATAGGTCATGAATTCCCAAGAAAACTATTTCTTTCCATCCATTTGGTCAAAATTATCGCAGTATTTACTGCCTTTCTTTTACTTTTGCTTGTGTGCACTCCCTTTATCAATATTACAAATTTGTTCGCTTAGGTTGTTATTATTTTATGCTTGGGCCTCATCTTGCGATAACAGGATAGATTTGCTTTTAAGTTTCTTAATGTCGACATCTTAAGTTTTCGTTTAATATTTGTAACACGTAACGTACTAGCGTGGGTACATCACGTTATTTTCTAGAGACAGTTTACATGGATCCCTTATTGTCTTCCACGAGTACACCCCAACGTTCAAATACTCCTGCGTTAGCACATATGGAGACGTAAAACGTCTCAATCCCACACAGCTAGGAATATTCTCGTTCCCTTAACTAGTAAGGAAAACCTCTCCAGCTACATGACAATCGTCACTGTAGCCATTGAACCTCATCATCATATATTCATTTATGCCTCCTGTGGGTAGATACTATACGCTCCTTCTCATTTTACGTACCTGAAAGTGTCCCACTTCAACCTCTACAAGCATATCACACTGGTTATTCCTTTCCTAAATGCAAATGATATACGGCGCAGCTCAGTCTCTTATGGGTTTGTCTACCAATCTTCAATCCACCCTTCCTCAACGTCAGTACACTTCAACTTTTTATCATAATCGAACCACACAGCACCGATTTTTTATCATTCATTTACAATATTACTCAGAGGCTACTTATTTTACTCGCTTGGCGGTACTTGGATGTCTCTGTCAGCAAATCTACGTTAACCTATCTCTTCCTGCATTGTTTTACGTCTACCTACTGCAGATTAAAGGTTGCATCGTTCTACATACCTTTATTTCTATCAGACTGATCTATGAACTGTCTGTGTTTATCAAATAAGTGGAAATTATTGTGGATGCTGCTAATGCAGTCATTATTCTATGGGTGTAATTAACCTGTTACTCACTGAAAGATTATTGCCGTTGTTTGTTCTACTATTTACACCCATCAGTGTGCAATAATACCTGTTGTACAACAGTATGTTTACATTTATAGCTGATGTGTGTTCATGAAAACATTCGTCTCACTGCATCCTTTTCAACTTTTCCCTTAATCCTTATTTTCTGTCTTATTTTGCTTATACTTCTCACACTGCCGTCTGCCCTTGTCAAACAAACGACGCTTCGTTAGTTCATCTTTCAAATGTTTATGACATCTGCCAGTTTACTCAGGGGCATTCTCTCCCCCAGAATGGTTAACGCGTCTAGGCACAAATTTACTATGGGCTTTGTTGATTTGTTGTCGGTGTCCTACAACCTCACGTGAGTGCCTTAATCTCGGAAGTTATGGGAAAGGAGGGTGTAAGAAAACGGATAAGAGAAGATTTCCTCGATGGAGATTATTCAGTATGATCAGAGGGAGTGACAGAATTAGACCTCGCATACGAGAAGGATGAAAAGGAAAAAGGATAATGGAGTTGTTAGAACTCAAGATGAAAAGAAGTAGACCCCAAAGACCTGTTACCTTTCACATCACTCACCCCAAGGATACCCTCCAGGCGCTTCAGTCGGGAGCCGCGCGACCGCTATGGTCGCAGGTTCAAACCCTGCTTCGGGCATGGATGTGTGTGATGTCCTTAGGTTAGTTAGGTTTAAGTAGTTCTAAGCTCTACGGGACTGATGACCTCAGACGTTAACTCGCATAGTGCTCAGAGCCATTTGAAGCCAAGGATACCCACTTTGCACATACCCTGTGACCGCGAAGAACGCGGATCTTCAGCACGCGAACAGAACAAAGTGTCACATCTTTCTCATGACCCAGTCTCCGAAAAGTAGCCCAAACAATTTTTATTGTAAACGAACATGGTACAATGACGGGAAAAAATTGCAGCAACCAAGGAGGAATCGTGCGATATAAACGAAAGATGATGTCTGCTCAGATTTTGCGCCAGTTTAATAAGAGTGGCTATTATGAGGATGCAGATGAGGTTTGCTTTAAATACACGGTGTAACGGTCATGAGCGATAATTACCTATGAGATCGAACGTGCTGATATGATAGTCATGAATACCTCTAAGGCGACAAAATTACCATAATCGACAACTTACTGAGTGTGAACGAGGTCATGTAATAGGACTTGAAGCAGCAGAATATTGCTTCTGCAATACTGCAGACATACTTGGCAAGAATGTATCCACTGTACTTGAGTGTTGACAGTGGTGGTCACGAGAACGTACGGTGGCAAAAAGACGGGGCTCCGGACGGTCAGGTGGCATTATAATTATTCTGAATTCATCATTGTTATCTGGAGTTACAAATCCCCTTTCTCCACCTGATTACAGCAGCCTGCCTTACCTTTTTAATTTTCTGGATAGTGCTACGTGAAACACCTGTAGCCACTTGGGCTCTCAGATGAGCTTGCTGCACCGGATGTGCCTTCCATGAGGGGGTTCATCTTCCATAATCATAAAAAAGTTGTGCACTACCTCCTTAGACTGACTATTCAATTTGCTGCCTTTCAGTTTTTAGGTACTAATAGACGTCATAATTTCAATCCGAGGTCACTCCGCACTCTCAATACAAACACAGAAGAACACACACAGAGACAGCCGCGGATCAACGATACTTCCGACCGTGGCAAAAATTTGATAGTGACGCCTCCCCCCCCCCCCCCACCCGCACCCCCCTCCCCACGATCCACGATCGTTGACATTAGACGTCAAAACTTTTTTTTTAAATTTTGAATTTTCAAAAATATGTTCATTTTGTAGCACACATCTTTCTGAAGAGTTTCATGTATAATACATATATGTTCAAGTAACTGTAAGACATGTCATATGGTCTTAAGTTTGTCAAAGTGCAGTACCACGGTCCTTCACCCAGCCTTCTTCTCTCGCACGTTGCAGCATTTTGCTCTGTGAAATTCGAATGTGTATATTATGTAAGGGAAGCCTTCGCACCCATGCTCAGTAGCGTGAAAATTAAAATATCCTGTGGTAACTCTCCTGTTCCCTGTCGACCGTTGTGACAACCTACCGCCCTTAAAAAAATTCGCAATTAGTACTGGGTGGGATTATTTGTGACCGGGAGAGGGAATTCTTCAGAAAATTTTCACTATTTATTGCCTATTAGCTAATAACTTTCCCTTTTGTGTGACATGAAATATAGGAAACATAAAAGCACTAAACATAAGAGTCAAGCAAGACAGTATAAATTTTTTTAGTCCTTAGGTCCCAACGTTTTTTTTTCTCTCGAAGCTTGCTACAGCTTTACACGGCGCGCTTTCCTTTCTGCGAAAGAATCTATTACGTCATCGAAGTCCGTCAAACCTAAAATGTCAAAACGTCTTTGTCTAGTACTTAAAAATCTGCTAATACGAACAGTATCCTAGGCTGATGTCCTGTATCGATTTACGTCTATTTTGTCACTGTCTGCTAGATAAAACAAAGTAGACCTTTATAATATTGCAGCAGTTGCAACGCACGCCGAATAAACGAGACTGTTTTGGCACAAATGGTCATTTTTATCCACCTTATTTAAGTAAATAACACCATAGAGTATAATTCACGAACTACCAATATCGAACACCTATTAGGCCTAATACAAGCAAAAAGTTCTATGTTAGGTAATAGTTTCACATTTCATTGAGACGCTCCAGTTTCTCAAGAATGAAGTCGATAAGTGGTGGTGCGAATTTCTTATATAAATTTGGAATCATCATACACATTGCATGCATTCAACAATCAACTTATGATTCGTTCAGAAATAAAAAAAAAAATGGTTCAAATGGCTCTGAGCACTATGGGACTTAACTGCTGAGGTCATCCGTCCCCTAGAACTTAGAACTATTTAAACCTAACTAAGGACATCACACACATCCATCCACGAGGCAGCATTCGAACCTGCGACCGCAGCGATCGCACTGTAGCGCCTAGAACCGCTCGGCCACCCCGGCCGGCCGTTCAGATATCAACTTAGAATATGTTCAAAAATGTTAAAAACCAACAGGGACGTCTTTCAAAACCATATGAATAATCGATAGACCAACGGGCTCTGGATTTTAGGCGATTCGTGAAACAAGGTTTCCTCTTTCAAAAATATGAATTTGGCGCCCCCTGATAAATTGCCGCCCGGGGCAGATACCCCGGTTTGGCCCCCCACCACCCCAAGATCAGGGCCTGCTCAGAGGACATCGTAGCAAACTGAAGGCAGCCAAATGTATTTAGTGCTGAAGCGTACCTCTCTGCAAATGCGCAGTGGCCACCCGAACCTTATACGGTAACCGTCGCGAAGCTTTCAGATACCTGCCGTGGTGTTCAAGTTGACAAGTAGTTGTCATCTTTTTTTTCTTGATTAGCGAGCAAAGCGAATCCAAACACGGAAGGCGTACGAGCCGTTCTTGGTGCCGTACTTTTCCGGACTTGTGGAGGCAGCAGCGCCACGACGGAGTTCGAGGCGCCTGCCCGCTGCCGCTGCGCCCCCACCACGCTTTATCAACTTAACAGCGAACGCGATGCTGTCAGTGGCCGCCGGGCGGGGAAATATTTGATTCGCGAGAACAACTTGTACCTCTGCGGCGATCGATAGTCGCCGGCTGCCACCTGTTACTGGCAGGTGGACTGCCAGCTCGCCCCTCCCCCTGACGACTTCTGCGTTCGCCTGACTACACGCCAGCTCTCGCTCCCAGCCGACATCGCAGCGTCGCAGATTCGTTCTGTTGCGCGGTAACCACTTCTGAAGTTGATTTTTCAACTTCCTCGTTTACACAAGAGTGAAACGAATTTACGACTCCACTAACTACTACGAACAATATCAAAAGAATTTCTAATAGAAATTTAGGGCGATTTAATTATTTCTTTACGTAATTATTCCGCTACAATCATGAAAAATTGCTGAAAATATTAATTACTGAAGAGGATTAGAAGATAATCCAAACAGAGCTAAACAGAGTAATGCCGAAAGAGAGTTACTGAAGTCATGTTCAAATGTGTGTGAATTCCTAAGGGACCAAACTGCTGATGTCATCGGTCCCTAGACCAACACACTACTGAAACTCACTATGCTAAGAACAACACACACACCCATGCCCGAGAGAGGGCTCTAACCTCCGGCGGGAGGGGCCGCGCATTCCATGTAATGGCGCTTCTAACCGCGCGGCCACTTCGCGCGTTACTGAAGTCATGGCTTAACGCTTTACATTAAAGTAATTATTTGCAACAACGACTACTTAGTTGCAAAAATGGCATCATATTCGGCGTTGATTGTAGGAATCACTTATTGCAGAATTGCAGTTTCAGCCTTAATGCCATTTTCACGCGGTACAGTAAAAGATTTTGCTTCACCACGTATCAAACTTTAAAATCCTCCGACCTGTATACATGTCATCGGCAAAAATAAACCTTTTTTTTCTGTAGAAATACAAGGTGTATTAAAAAGAATCATCCAATTTGGCACGTCTATATTTCCGAAATTAATAAACGTATATAACGAATTTTGTTTTTTGATGAACGGGAAACTCAAAATTTTTTTCATACCTTTTCATAAGCGTTCAATACGCTCCCCCTTGAGATGTAGGGCATTTGTTAATGCGGTAACCAAATGCCTCCCACACTGCAGCTTGCATGTCTTGAGTTACGGCTTCCACATCTGCTATTAGACGATGTCTCAGTTCATCCATTGTTGTTGGTAACGGAGGCCCACAAACAGTCTTTTATAAACCACCACAAGAAATAACCACATACAGCCAAGTCCTGAGACCTTAAAGGTCAGTGAAGTAACGTTGGTCCAGTGCGATCGGTCCACCGTTCAGTTAATCCATAGATTTAAAAATTCCCTCACTTCCCTCACTTACCATTTACATGGCATGTTGCCTCGTCACTGAACACTAAGCATGGAAGAAAACTGTGATCCTCCATCTTGCCAAGAACGAAATTACAGAACTCCACGCGTTGTTGTTTCTCAACTTTACGAAGAGCTTGTAGTAGCCGGATTTTGAATGGTTTCATGTGTAAACGTCGACGAAATACAGATGGACGTCAAGGCATGCTGAGCTGCCGCGCTGCACGGCTAACGAATTTTTGTGGAGTCCTAGTGAAAGAATGGCGGATGCGTTCGACGTCTGTGTCACACACTCAGGGACGGCCCGGCGATTTGCCTTTACACAAGCCACTTTTTACTCGGAATTGTTCATGCCATCGTCTAATTCTCTGTACTGTAGGAGGATCAACACCATACCTAGTACGAAAGTAAAAGTTATTAATGACCCGCACTGCGCAAAACTTAGAACACAAAACGCTTTCTGTTGTCCAAACACCATTTTCACTAGAAATGAAGTGGGCGCACACTGCTGCTACCGAACTGGAACCATATACAACTCGAGAGTTTGCTCTTTCCAACAGCGTACATTGTTCTCGCACATATCTCAAGTAACATAAGTCACAATTTTTTTTAAATCGGATAAATCTTTTTGATACACCCTGTACAATAACATAACACGGGTGCGAAGCCCTGTACATCGTGAAATGATTAAAATACATGAAATGTTACCATTCTTAACATTTTTCACCTAAATCGCTACAATTCCTTGCCGTAGCACATTGTTTACATGATGTTTTAAAAAAATTCTACAAGACTGCGAATCCCGACAATGAGAAGTTAAGATATAATTGTTTGGCAGAGGTTTAATAGAAGCACTTTTCGGTAACTTCTACATACACTATGTGATAAAAAGTATTCGGACATCCCCAAAAACATACGTTTTTCATATTAGGTGCATTGTGCTACGACCTACTGCCAGGTACAACAAAATCAATGACCTCAGTAGTCGTTAGACATCGTGAGAGCAGAATGGGGCACTTAGCGGAAATCACGGGCTTCGAACATGGTCAGGTGACTGGGTGTCATTTGTGTGAGACGTCTGTACGCGAGATTTCAACACTCCTAAACATCCATTGTTTCTGATTTGATAGTGAAGTGGAAACGTGAAAGAACACGTACAGCACAAAAGCGTACAGGCCGACCTCGTCTGTTGCCAGAGACCGCCGACAGTTGAAGAGGGTCGTAATGTGTAATAGGCAGACATCTATCCAGACCATCACACAGGGATTCCAAACTGCATCAGGATCCACTGCAAGTACTGTGACAGCTAGGCGGGAGGTGAGAAAACTTGGGTTTCATTGTCGAGCGGCTGCTCATAAGCCACACATCACGCCAGTAAATGCGAATGCGAAACGACGCCTCGCTTGATGTAAGGAGCGTAAACAATGGACAACTGAACAGTGCAAAAACGTTGTGTGGAGTGACGAATCGCGATACACAATGTGCCGATCTGATAGCAGGGTGTGGGTGTGCTGAATGCCCGGTGAACGTCATCTGCCAACGTGTGTAGTGCCAACAGTAAAATTCGGAGGCGGTGGTGTTATGGTGTGGTCGTTTTTTCCATGGAGGGAGCTTGCACCCCTGTTTTTTGTTTTTTTTTTTTTTTCGTGGCACTATAACAGTACACGCCTACACTTGTTTTAAGCACCATCTTACTTTCCACTGTTGAAGATCAATTCGGGAATGTCTAGTGCATCTGTCACCGCAATCGATCACCCGTTCATAATGCACGGCCTGTGGCGGAGTGGTTACATAACAATAACATCCCTTGGAAAAGGCCGGGAGGTACGGGAAGATTTCAATTAGATTGCATCACGGTCAGACAGAGATTCCAAAATCAGATACTGGATTGTAAGGCTTACCCAGGAGCAGATATAGACTCAGATCACAATATAGTAGTGACGAAGAGTAGGCTGAAGTTCAAGACATTAGTCAGGAAGAATCAATACCCAAAGAAGTGGAATACGGAAGTACTAAGGAATGACGAGATACGTTTGAAGTTCTCTAACGCTATAGATACAGCAATAAGGAATAGCGCAGTAGGCAGTACAGTTGAACAGGAATGGACATCTCTAAAAAGGGCCATCACAGAAGTTGGGAAGGAAAACATAGGTACAAAGAAGGTAGCTGCGAAGAAACCATGGGTAACAGGAGAAATACTTCAGTTGATTGATGAAAGGATGAAGTACAAACATGTTCCGAGAAAATCAGGAATGCAGAAATACAAGTCGCTGAGGAATGAAATAAATAGGAAGTGCAGGGAAGCTAAGACGAAATGGCTGCAGGAGAAATGTGAAGACATCGAAAACGATATGATTGGCGGAAGGACAGACTCAGCATACAGGAAAGTCAAAACAACCTTTGGTGACATTAAAAGCAACGGTGGTAACATTAAGAGTGCAACGGGAATTCCACTGTTAAATGCAGAGGAGAGAGCAGATAGGTGGAAAGAATACATTGAGAGCCTCTATGAGGGTAAAGATTCGTCTGATGTGATAGAAGAAGAAACAGAAGTCGATATAGAAGAGATAGGGGATCCAGTATTAGAATCGGAATTTAAAAGAGCTTTGGAGGACTTACGGTCAAATAAGGCAGAAGGGATAGATAACATTCCATCAGAATTTCTAAAATCATTGGGGGAAGTGGCAACAAAACGACTATTCACGTTGGTGTGTAGAATATATGAGTCTGGCGATATACCATCTGACTTTCGGAAAAGCATCATCCACACAATTCCGACTCAGTCCGGAACCGCGCGACTGCTACGGTCGCAGGTTCGAATCCTGCCTCGGGCATGGATGTGTGTGATGTCCTTAGGTTAGTTAGGTTTAAGTAGTTCTAAGTTCCAGGGGACTGATGACCACAGCTGTTAAGTCCCATAGTGCTCAGAGCCATTTGAACACAATTCCGAAGACGGCAAGAGCTGACAAGTGCGAGAATTATCGCACAACCAGCTTAACAGCTCATGCATCGAAGCTGCTTACAAGAATAATATACAGAAGAATGGAAAAGTAAATTGAGAATGCGCTAGGTGACGATCAGTTTGGCTTTAGAAAAAGTAAAGGGACGAGAGAGACAATTCTGACGTTACGGCTAATAATGGAAGCAAGTCTAAAGAAAAATCAAGACACTTTCATAGGATTTGTCGATCTGGAAAAAGCGTTCGACAATATAAAATGGTGCAAGCTGTTCGAGATTCTGAAAAAAGTAGGGGTAAGCTATAGGTAGAGATGGGTCATATACAATATGTGCAACAACCAAGAGGGAATAATAAGTGTGGACGATCAAGAACGAAGTGCTCGCACTAACAAGGGTGTAAGACAAGGCTGTAGCCTTTCGCCCCTACTCTTCAATCTGTACATCGATGAAGCAATGATGGAAATAAAAGAAAGGTTCAGGAGTGGAATTAAAATACAAGGCGAAAGGATATCAATGATACGATTTGCTGATGACATTGCTATCCTGAGTGAAAGTGAAGAAGAATTAAATGATCTGCTGAACGGAATGAACAGTCTAATGAGTACACAGTATGGTTTGAGAGTAAATCGGAGAAAGACGATGGTAAAGAGAAGTAGTAGAAATGAGAACAGCGAGAAACTTAACATCAGGATTGATGGTCACAAAGTCAATGACGTTAAGAAATTCTGCTACCTAGGCAGTAAAATAACCAAAGACGGACGGAGCAAGGAGGACATCAAAAGCAGACTCGCTATGGCAAAAAAGGCATTTCTGGCCAAGAGAAGTCTACTAATATCAAATACCGACCTTAATTTGAGGAAGAAATTTCTGAGGATGTACGTCTGGAGTACGGCATTGTGTGGTAGTGAAACATGGACTGTGGGAAAACCGAAACAGAAGAGAATCGAAGGATTTGAGATGTGGTGCTATAGACGAATGTTGAAAATTAGGTGGACTGATAAGGTAAGGAATGAGGAGGTTCTACGCAGAATCGGAGAGGAAAGGAATATGTGGAAAACACTGATAAGGAGAAGGGACAGGATGATAGGACATCTGCTAAGACATGAGGTAATGACTTCCATGGTACTAGAGGGAGCTGTAGAGGGCAAAAACTGTAGAGGAAGACAGAGATTGGAATACGTCAAGCAAATAATTGAGGACGTAGGTTGTAAGTGCTACTCTGAGATGAAGAGGTTAGCACAGGAAAGGAATTCGTGGCGAGCCGCATCAAACCAGTCAGTAGACCGATGACCAAAAAAAAAAAAAAAAATCCCTGCAATGGACTGGCCTGCAGAGAGTCCTGACCTGAATCCTATAGAGCACTTTCGAGATGTTTTGAAACGTCGACTACGTGCCAAGCCTCATAGACCGACATCGATACCTCTCTTCAGTGCAGCACTCAGTGAAGAATGGGCTGCCACTCCCAAGAAACCATCCAGCACCTGTTTCAACGTAAGTCTGCAAGAGTGGAAGCTGTCATCAAAGCTAATGGTTGGCCAACACCATGTTGAATTCCAGCATTACGAATGGAGTCATTTTCAACCAGGTGCCCGGATACTTTTTTGATCACATAGTGTAGTACTTGGCTAAAAATTGTCACGCTATTGATCATTTTCTTCCTATGCATGTGGCAGTCAAGAAAATATTTTGTTATTCGGAAGAGAAACTTGATGATTTAAATTTCGTGGAAAGATCTTGTAGCAACGAAAAATGTCTTCGATTTAAAGATTACCGTATGAAATCGCTGATCATATCCGTAACGCTTTCTCACTGGTTTCGTAGTAATAAAAAACGAGCTACCCTTCTTTTAACAGTGCCAATGTGCTACGAAAACCGTATTGGGTAAGGGACTCATTCGACGCAGCAGAACTCCAGAAATGGACGGGCAACTTCAGCGTATGCAGTGTCTTTAGTGGATTTGTTACCTCTTCTAAGTGTTCTACCAATGAAACTTAAGCTTTGGCTCGTCTTACCACAACAGTATTCGTGTTATGTCTCCAGTTTAAGTTGATTGTAAGTACAGAGCCAATATATTTAGCTGAATCGACGATCAATAAATTCTTATGATTTCCCACGTCAGCGAAATTAAATGTATTATTTTTAGTACTAGTGAGTAGGACCTGAAACTTCGTGGTGTTTAATGTCAGTTACCACTTTGCACATTTTTGAGATATCTTTTCTTATTGATTTCATAATTTATTTTGATCTGATGATTACATTAGTAGACGGATCACGACATCATCGTCCTGTAAACACTTTAAGAGGGCCGCTCAGATTGTCTCCGACATCTTCTACTTCGATCAGGAACCGCAGGGGGCCTATAACGCTTCCTTTGAGCATTCCAAGTATAGTTTCATTTTCACTAGGCATCATGCTTTAAATAACAATGAACGATGACCTTTCTGAGAGGAAATCACGAGTTCAGCCCGCAACTGAGTTGATATTTCATAGGCACGCAACCTGGTCAGACGC
This sequence comes from Schistocerca americana, assembly GCF_021461395.2. Lineage (NCBI taxonomy): Eukaryota > Metazoa > Arthropoda > Insecta > Orthoptera > Acrididae > Schistocerca > Schistocerca americana. The sequence goes on along the minus strand of NC_060119.1, from coordinate 336,134,765 downwards.
TGCGTCTGATGATCCCTGACAAAAACCTTCTGAAAATCTAGAAATATAAAGTCAACTTGAGATCCCCTGTAGATAGCACTTCCTACTCAATTTGAATGGAGTGTCAGCTGTGCTCCACAAGAATTCGCACTCCTTTCTACCACGAGTGCCAGTTCTGCAAGATCCGCAGGAGAGCTTCTCTAAAGTTTCGAAGGTAGGAGACGAGGTACTGGAAGAAGTAAAACTGTGAGAAAAGGTCGCGAGTCGTGCTTGGGTGGCTCAGGTGGTGAAGCACTTGCCCGCGAAAGGCAAAGTTCCCAAGTTCAAGTCTCGGTCCGGTATAAAGTTTTGATCTCCCATGAAATTTCGTATCAGCGCACACTCCGCGGCAGACCGAAAGTTTCATCGTTGAGGATAATCACATAACACTGTAGTAACCCAACAAGCACTTTACTCGATCACCAAATCTGTCTCCAATCGATCATATATTGGACATCATCGGACGAATCGGACGGAAACTCCAGCGTCATTCATTCACAAACAAGACAAATCGTCCCTGTTCTGACCGACCAAGTACAACTCGCACCTGTACAACCCAATGCATGCACCTTTGAATTCTTGCATTCAATATTCTTGCAGTTACACTGGTTTTTAATGTAGCAGCATTTCACCTTTGCAGTGGCTTCCTTTGCGCTCGCGTTAACCTATGATGTTGCGGTTTTAATCACTTATAAAAGTTACCTAGATAAATGTATTTACCGATTTCAGTACTGTACATTAATTATTTTTTGGTGTGGCGATTTTTTCCGTTAGTATATTGTTGTAAGGTTTCTGTTCGATTTTCGTGTAGCTGCAACATTCTATGAAATAAGACAGTCGTGAAACGTTAGAACAGAAACCACAAACAGCATACCTTTCAAAAGTAAAAGATAAAGTTCTGAATGTGTGTAGTCCAGCAGTTGTCCCTCTGGTCACGACCAAGTTGCCACTTTCAAATGTATTGAATTTTGGTAAGAGTGATTCTCTAATAGTGAGGTTATGGATGTTTATTCGAGGTTTATATCTCATTTTAAGCAGAATATTTCGACAACTGGGCCGTTTGTCAAAAACTGTGCGTCAGATGGAATCAAGAATTTCGTTGAACACCGGAAAATAAATCATTAATCAATCTAGCGGGGAAAACATGGGGGATGCCAAATGCTTCTTCATTTTACTATACCCTATCAGCCGATTTCAGGATGTATCCGCTGTCATTTGTGTCAAGTGCACTGATTCATTACCAGACACTGATTGCTTGGTAGTGGATTTTATTTACACCTCTTTGGTTCAGAAATTTAAATGGAACTATTTTTACAGCACATGAAGAATTTAGTAACGACACAGTGAAGAATTGAGATGGTAAGTTATGAGAAGAGAACGATAAAATAAAACTACGTTCATTCTAAATTACAAAACAGCCGGAGGTGGTATACGGGAAACATTTACAACGAGTTAAAGCCGAAGCATAAGAATCATTATGAAAGGCAGGCTACTACATGAGTCTGTCAATGTACTTCACAGTGCTAAGTTATATGTATGTCATCCATATCAAAATTGTAATACCACTTGCATCTCTATATCGTTATTTATCAGGGAATTCACTGCCTTGTAATTTTCATTGAAATGGAGCCCCTGTACGATGTTCGATTCAATACGAGTGTAAATATCTCTCACATTATCAGTTCCCAATCGCGCAGTGAATAATGGCTTTCACGCTGCAGTGCCTCATATATTGCTTGTAATTTATACTGCGCGTTACTGTTATAATAATTTTCCGCTCCAGTCCATATAAAACCGAGTTTAATTTGCTAAGTAATACTTACATGTTCAGCATAATTTTACGAATCCGATTAAACTGCACAGCCCCTCAACAAACATCGAACTAGGAAACGCTTTCGTTAGGTTACTGAAAATGTATTTATTTATTCATTTATTTATTTCTTAATTTTTTTTTTTTTTTTTTTTTTTTGAGGCTAAAATCGCAGTGTGTCCATATATTTGATATTTGTCTATGCTATTGATTTCTCATACCGTTTCAGCCTGTCGTCGAACTGGTTCTTGCGATTCATTCATGACCGTCTCAAATCCACTGTTCACCTTTCCAACGTAATTAGTGTTCCATATATGATGATTCTTATGCCGATGGAATCTAGAACCTTTACATACCTTTTTTATGGTGTTTGCCTATTGTTAATTCAATCATTTATTCCGAAATCTCTAGACGCTTATGAAATTTTCACGTTACAATTTTTTTTCTTTTCTTGCAGTTTTCTCACATCATCTTGCCTTCCATCACTGTTTCGCTCTCTCATATGTCGAATGAAATGGATTATTCAATATCTTCGTACGAGTCAGGTTTTAATATGTTATCGTCATTCAAGTGGACATGTGTGTTCGTTATTTTATTATTTTATCCAAGGAACAGGAGAGGGCTTTTCGAAGACGTTCTCATGTCTCTGTTTTTTGAAATATTTAAAACTGTTCTGCTATAGTACTACGGCCAATGAAATGTATGGTCAGACATACAGCAGTTCAAATGGGACAGTATTATTCACTGAATGCACAGTGTGTCAAGTGCACTGATTCATTACCAGACACTGACTGCTTGGTAGTGGATTTTATTTATACCTCTTTGGTTCAGAAATAATCATTTTGTCAATTAATATTTATTTTCTATGTTCAGTCAAATTCGAAAAGAGCTGACATATGTTAATAGTGTACTCCAGGATATCGTCCTTCTGACACAGATGCTGTAAACTCTATGCTGGAATTCTTTGCAGTAATTTTATTTGCGATATTGCAGTAAATAGGTACCATATCCTAGTTTCGACTAACACCATCTTCTGTAATAATAAGGAACACGGAAAGATTTCTATGTATATTTACGAGCTCACTTGTTCCATTAGTGAGTACCTTTCAATCAAATGGTTTAGCGAAACCTGGTGAAAAGGCATACGAAAGGAATGTTTCTAGCACCATGCTGTTGAATAGAAAGCATACAATATTATTAACTAAAATAAAAAAATTAATAGCTTAATCTGGTGAATAAGAGTTATAGAAATCAACATCGACTGAAAACAGCTTTCCCATCTTGTTGGCCCTAATTCTTCAGTTACCGCATACACCACATTTGTGGGTCGTTGTATGGTAGGAACCTGTGTTACGCTATTGTTGCTGCCAGGTTTATACCAAGGATGTAGGAAACGCCATTCTTTTGACAGTCTATAATATCGACGATAGCACAGAAACGTGCACCATGAGGGAATTTCAATTCCGGCGGAAGCGTTTGTTATAGCTTGTAGCTCTATTAAACAGGCGCCGAGTAATTACTGTGCGTTTATCAGTCACTTAACCATTAAAAGTAGCAATTTTATAGAGTATGAATGAATCCTCCACTTGTTTTTAAAGATATTTGTTAGGGACTATGGCATTATAAACCTCCATTCTTTGGGCACTGAATAAGCACAGTTTTGTCATAATCTGTATATAATGCGGAAGATCAAACTATGAATAATTTGCCTTCAGAGACAACATGCATTAACCCCATTAAATTAAAGCATTCCCAGTTTGTATATGTATCATGTAATTAACACGTAGATTAAACTTTAACAATAGGAAGAGCTATTGACAAGTGTCTGTAATACATCGCATTTCCAGATATTACACTAATATCTATCAAACTTACGACATAAATGTATTACTAGGCGAAAACAACGAAAATGCACAAGTGATTATAGTACTAAGGGATCAGTCGATAAGATGTAGAACCATGTCGGAGTCAATCAAAATGTAATTGGGAAGGCTAGAATTCTCTTGTGTCATTGACAGAAACAGGATCAAAATGGTGTGATTTCCATCAACTACCAGCCATACTTCCTACAAGCACTCATGTTGATGTGTTGGAGTCTGTCAATGTCATGAGCAGCAAGGACGGTGTCTGACAAACAGAAAGGTAAACATCACGATTACCTTTGGCAGGAAGGCCTCGATGTAATAGTTTTTAAATGTTTGAGAATGAGTCATCACGGAAATCGATTTGACTGCGAGCTTTACCCGGTTGATTATCCGGTTTAGCAGAGAGGCGATCAGGTTTTAGCCCCTTCCTACAAATTTAAGCTGCTCGGCAAACACGTGCGTTTCATGAACTGAAATGAACCGCCAGCGCTGGCGTTCATGTGGGATTGCGTTGTTGTATTGCCTGCTGACATATGCATGACACGTACTCCATGTGTCTAAATGGGAAAAGCATCCTTCATTTACGGTATATCAAGCTTGTAGAGTTATTGCTACCGTACACTAGGCTGCATACAAGTTTTCTTTGGTGAAACACGTTGTAACACAAATGATTCTGCCTACGTTTACACGTTTTACTACATGATTAAACAAGTTAACTTCGACTATCGGTTAGATTTTCCATTCATGTGATACATTCGGTTACCATCTCACGTAGGACGTATTATGTGTCCCATCATTTAGGTGCTGTTTCTGTCACTGACGTAAGAAACCAACAGCTTTTCGTCTTACTTCCTGATACAGTTGAAAATGGCTCCACACGTTATTGACTGATCGCTTAGTACGTCCCATCACTAATGAGATTTTGTTGTTTGCGTAAGGCCCATTGATTTTGTTGCAACATCTATCAATATGGTGCACTATGAACGTTAATCCGTTACTTTTCCTTTTTTAAAATCCTCACCACTTTGCTTATGAAACTTTTTTTTTTTTTCTTCATTGTGATTTTAACACTTTATACAAAGGCGGGCTGGCAGCAGCACAATACGCCGCTCTTCAGCCTTGAGTGTTACAACAAGTAGTACATAAAGGTGGCACAGAGTAGACAGTAAAAACGGTGGGCAAAAAAATGTAGACACTAAAAATCGAAAAAACATGTAGCCGTTCACGCTGGACGAGAAACATCACTAACACTGGGCGACACGATGCACAGAACATGGATGATGGCGACGGCACGTGAACGGTGGGGGCGTGACGGCGAACAACACTACACACAAACGAAGGCACACACACGAAACACTGACGGCGATGATCTCCGGCGCGCGAATGTTCACTGAGCGTGTACGAGTCCGGGGACCTGCCAAGAGAGGAGGTGGAGGAGGAGGAATGGGAAGGGGAATGGGAGAGGGGGGAGCAGAGATGCCATGGGCAAAGGAGAGAGGGGGAGGGAGGAAGGAGGAGGGGAAGCCCGGTGGAGAGGGGAGGAGGGAGGGGGGAAAGGAAAGAGGAGGGAAGGGAAGGGAGGGAGGGAGGGTGCCTAAAGGAGAGGACACAGGAGGTGGGGGGGAGGATCAAAGTTGATGAGAGGGGTAGATGGAGGGGACGAGGACATCATCAGGGAGGGGGAGCTGGCGGAAGCCACCTTGGGAGAGGGTAAGGAGGGTGGAGAGATGGAGACCGGGTGGGACGTGCGAATACAGGCGCGGCAGCGGGCGGGGGTGGGAGAGGATCGGGGACACGAGCGGGTGAGGAGGATCAAGTTTACGGGAGGTGTACAGGATCCGAATCCTTTCAAGGAAAAGGAGGAGGTGGGGGAAGGGGATGAGATCATACAGGATCCGCGTGGGGGAGGGGAGACGGATGCGATAGGCAAGGCGGAGAGCATGGCGTTCAAGGATTTGGAGGGATTTATAGAAGGTAGGGGGGGCGGAGATCCAGGCTGGATGGGCGTAACAAAGGATAGGGCGGATGAGGGATTTATAGGTGTGGAGGATTGTGGAGGGGTCCAGACCCCACGTGCGGCTGGAAAGGAGCTTGAGGAGACGGAGTCGGGAACGTGCCTTGGCTTGGATCGTCTGGAGATGGGGAGTCCAGGAGAAGCGACGGTCGAGGGTGACGCCAAGGTACTTAAGGGTGGGAGTGAGGGCGATAGGACGGCCATAGACGGTGAGATAGAAATCAAGGAGGCGGAAGGAAGAGGTGGTTTTGCCTACAATGATCGCCTGGGTTTTGGAGGGATTGACCTTGAGCAACCACTGGTTGCACCAAGAGGTGAACCGGTCAAGATGGGATTTGAGAAGGCGTTGGGAGCGTTGCAGGGTGGGGGCAAGGGCGAGGAACGCGGTGTCATCGGCATGGTCTAGAGTTTTAGGAATATCCACTAGATGTCACTACGAGCGCTGACCTGGGGCGTGCAGCTAGTCTCGCGCAGTATGGCGTCCACGCAACAAAAGGCATATTGTGTTGTTGAATTTAGTCGTACTCATTCAGTGATCGCAGTTAAGTGGGCGTTTCATATTCGATTTCATGCTAAACCACCATCATTAAAGAACATCGACGCTGGTATTAACAGTTTGAAGAAACAGGGTGCCTCTGTAAAGGCAAAAGTCCTGGTCGGCCACGCGTTCCCCTGAACAAAGAGTGGAACAAATCCGACGAGCATTTCAACGGAGCCCCCGCAAGTCTACGCGTCGTGCTAGCCGGGAACTTGCGTTACCATGCATGACAGTGTGGCGTGTGTTACAGCGTCGTTTAGCCCTCAAACCATACCGATTGCAACTGGTACAGGCTCTTCGAGGTACTGACAAAGTGAAGTGAGCGGACTTTAGCAATGCTGTTCTAGAGGACATGGAAGTTGACACTTTTATGTCACGGTTGATATTCAGCGACGAGAGAACTTTCCATATTAGCGGTAAGGTTCACTGTCGTAATGTGTGTATATGGGGGCTCGAAAATCCTCACGAAACAACTGAACACGAACGTGATTCACCAAAAGTGAATGTTTTTTGTGCTGTTTCGTAAAGAAGTTTTATGCACCCTACTTTTTTGAGGATGAAACTCTAACAGGACATTCATATCTTGCAATGCTACAGATGTGGTTACTTCCACAACTTGACTCTGACAATTTGATCTATCAGCAAAATGGAGCACTACTACACTGGCAAAACAATGTGCGCAGTTTCCTCACTTCCAGCGTGCCTCGATGTTGGGTAGGGTGTACAGGACCACGTGACGAGGCTTTACACTCTTGTCCTCCCAGGTCTTAGGACTTAACACCATGTGATTTCCTCCTGTGGGGATATGTTAATCAATGTGTTTATGTTCCTCCCTTACCTCGTGACATTGATGAACTAAAAAACAGAATATCAGCTGCTGTAGCTTGAGTTACAGAAGACACCTTACGCTCAGTTTGGGATGAATTTTGCTATCGGCTAGATGTCGTTTGTGCAGACAGTGGAGGACATATTGAACATTTGTGATGGATCTTTATAAGCTTCTGTTTTTTCTGAGTAATTTAGTATACAATTTGGTGGTGTTAAGCCCTTCTTCCAAATAAATAATTCTATTTAAGATCGGGTAATTCTTTTTGGGACACCGTGTACAGTTGAAAAATTCATTCATTTTCCAAAACAAGGTAGTTATTGCTGGGATCTCACGGTCTATCTGAAGGTAGATATATGGAGATCAGTAGTTATCTTTCCTACCAAGTATCGATGTACATTAACTGGCTAAACGCATCCGAACATCCATATGTGATGCAGTGTAGACCAATAGATATCATTAGATGAGGATCCGTCAGTAAAAAAGGAGGCTGTCGATCTTGTATTGTCTGTAGAGAAGCACTAACATCGGAATAGATAAGGTAGGAGATCTCAGTGACTTTGAATGTGGACTAGTCATTCAATGTCACAGGAACACAGTTCCATCAGGAACATTTCGATCCCTGTAAACCTGCGGAAGTCTAGTGTAGGTGATGTGATTGTGAAGCGGAAATGCGAAGGAACAGCCCTGGCTAAACCAGTACCATGTAATGACGGACAGAGTCGTCGAGCATTTAGTAGAGCGACTTTAAAAACTCGCACGAAATTAGTGGAAGGAATCATTCGTCAGTTCCAATCCAACTATGCTGCTAACACAATGACTGTGGGAAGGGAGTTAAAAAGACTAGGCTACAATGGTCGAACAGCTCCACATAAGCAAAACATGTTTGTAGTCAGTGCCGAGAGACACATGAGGGGGTCTAAAGAGCGAAAGCACTGGACAGTGGATAAATGGGAATAAGTGATTTGAAATGTCGAATTACACTGTATCCTGCGGTCATCCGATGGAAGAGTTTGGGCTTGGCGAATGCCTGGAAAACGTTACCTGCCAACAAACGTAGTGCCAACAAGAACGGATGGAGCAGGTCATGATAAGAAAAGGTGGAAATTTTCGTTAATATTGAGGCCCTCTCACTGCGTCACGAGATCACTAAGTGCAGAACGACATGAACACATTTAACAACTTTATGTACTGCGTGCACTAGATGAAGGGTTCGGATATGATGATTAATTGTATCAGCATACCAGCGTATCCTGTCATACAGCAGCGTCTGCGATTCAAACGGTTTACGGAAAGTAAGATTCCAGAAATAGATTACTTTGCACTGGCTACCTGCCTGCGCCCAATATCTCAAATGGCTCTGAGCACTATGGGACTTAACACCTGAGATCATCAGTCCCTTAGGACTTAGAACTGCTTAAACCTAACTAACGTAAGGTCGTCACACACATCCATGCCGGAGACAAGATTCGAACCAGCGACCTTAGCGGCCGCGTGGTTCCTGGCTGAAGCGCCTAGAACCGTTCCGCCAATGCGGCCGGTCCTGAACCTAATGGAACGCCTTTGGGGTGAGTTAGAACATAGACTTCACAACAGACCTCACCGTACAATATCACCATCTTCTCTGGTTTTGGCTCTAGAGGAAGAATGGGCTACCATCCCTTCACAGACAGTCAGACAACTCATTGAGAGTGTCCGCATAAAGGTGGTACCCAGCCATCTCGCAGTAACCTGCGAAAAATGAGAACCACCGCCAGGAAAAAAGTTGATGGTAGACGGGAAACAACTGGGCGATTATTTCTCAAAAGAGAACTGAAAGCAAATGATACGAAAAACAGAGAGTTTTGAGTCCTATTTTGTAAGTGTGTTATAAATATCTGGGGAATACGGAGTATGTAAAGGCCGGCCGCTGTGACCGAGCGGTTCTAGGCACCTCAGTCCGGAACCGCGCTGCTGCTACGGTCGCAGGTTCGAGTCGAGCCTCGGACGTGGATGTGTGTGATGTCCTTAGGTTAGTTAGATTTAAGTAGTTCTAAGTCTAGGGCACTGATGATCTCACATGTTCAATGCCATAGTGCTTAGAGCCATTTGAATCGTTTGAGCATATAACGTAGAGCATTTTAAACCGTATCATACAAAGTTTCTTATAGATACCATACATAGCAACTCCCGGTAGAAAAAAATGTGGATTTACGATTATATTTGTTTGTCTTGTTGTAGTTCTGTATCATGTCCACCCCAAAAACAAATAAGAATTAATTTTGCAAGAATATGACACTCACACACACACACACACACACACACGCACGCACACACACACGCAAGCACGCACTAACATTAATTTATTGAGTTGTGATGGCATTTGTGAATATTTGTGCTTCCGGACAGGCTTTCCGGCGAATCGATATTTACTCACCACCTGCGAGTACTTACGTTCCATTTCGCCTCGTTATAAAGTAATGACGATGACAGGCGGAAAAATCAACCAGAGTGGCCGTCCAGTGCAGTGTACACAATAGTCGGAGGTAAGGCGTTGTTCATCCTGTCAGCGGTCGACGGCGCACCGCATCGACCCACGACACGCAGCGTGACAGCTCCATCGATCGCGCTCTCAGTGTCCGCCGCAAGAAAGCAGATGCAGCCGTCCTTTTCTGAATGATTTACGAGGCCCAGTTGGACCTTTATATCGAGCACGCCCGCCCACGAAGGTCTGCGGACGCTGGTTGAATGTTTAACGTGACAGTAATCGCCCGCCACGTCACTGGGAAGTTGGAAGGGTAGGGTGAAGAAATAATTCAAGCCCAGGTCTTTCGCAAGCACTGCTTTCGACCAGCGAGTGCACAGTGCGAGCTCTTGTTTGCTGGTCCATAATGCTTTTTCTTTTCAGGACAGGATGATTGTTCAAGTGACACGCAGATGGTTGAATTATCCCGTCTTCTTCTTGTCTCTTCAGAGAATAGGGTACGGCGAGTCTGTAACAAGAATTTCAATTTTCATAAAATTTTACGGAAAAATTATTAACTAAATTTTCCTTTTAGACATGTAGTATTACTTCTATTGGTATACCTATCCAATTGATCAAAAGTTGTTGTACACGATTGTTAAATATTGGTGTTGCGCTGTTATGTGATTTAATCTCCAGACTGGACAAGAGTGTATTTCAATGCGGCTATTTGGATAGTGGTCGGGGTATTTGAATCAGTTAAATTATGGACAGATACAGAATCAAAATACAAAGAAGGTTAGCTGAAAATACACTTATTTCTAATTAATACCTATTATCTCTAAGAATACAATAGTAAATGCAATACTAATTTCACATTAATGGAACGTAGCCTTTGTGAAATGTTTGTTCTCGTAAATCACCTGTAGCATCCACAGAAATATTGCTTACGGCCTCTCGCACCGACACAGCATTCATGATCAGGTGGTACGCTTTTGGCAATGCATGCATTCACTATATCTTCATCTGCAACACGTGAATATTTCACCTGGCAGAATCAACATTTTCATTCCATCACCACACCTTCAGATTCATTTACGGTTACAAGATAGTCGACACTGCAATCTGAATTGGTGTCTAAAACTTTTCTTTTAATTTTGTTAGCTGTGTTGCCTTACTGGTACTAGCACATCTTTTTCCGACAGCGTTACGTTTAAGTTTTCTTTTATACTACTTTCTCTGCATCAGTAGACTACAGTCTATCTTTGCCCTCGCTACAGCGGTATTCTCTGGAGACGTTGAGTAACGAGCGTTTGGTACAGCTCTGGAGTTTTTTCTTTCAGGTCTTTCTGTCAAATTAGCGATTGTTGCACCATATTCTGTTGTTTTTTTCCGTGTTTGCTCTATGGGCTTCCGAATGAGTAGATCCCCGCACAGGAAAAGCCACTTACAGCTGACGCAGTTGACACCCATGCTTCGCTGAATACCCCACTGAAATTTTGGTGCTGGGAATTCTCTGCTGCCTTTTGTTGCCATCTCAAAACATTGTGTTTTGAGGGTCTTGAAAACACATCTGTTCAGCACCTGTAGCACGTGGGTAGTGCGTGGTGGTTAACAGAAAATTTAGATCTCATTCTCCTGACAGTATCTGTGCTGATAGTGAAGAATGTGATAGATGCCGCCGGCCGGTGTGGCCGAGCGGCTCTAGGTGCTACAGTCTGGAGCCGCGCGACCGCTACGGTCGCAGGTTCGAATCCTGCCTCAGGCATGGATGTTTGTGATGTCCTTAGGTTAGTTAGGTTTAAGTAGTTCTAAGTTCTAGGCGACTGATGACCTCAAAAGTTAAGTCCCATAGTGCTCAGAGCCATTGGAACCTTTTGACAGATGCCCATCCAGAATAATAAATACTTTTCCTGGCACTGTTTTCTTGAAAAAGTTTAAGCTGTTTCAGAAATATTTCCTCATTTATCCATCCATTTCCACTCATGCATGAAATGGACCCATTGCGTCAGTTAACAATCATCTCCGCCCTGTGTGTTTGCCCCTTGAAGAGAACAAGTGGCGATAAATATGGACCTGCTGCGTTGCAACAAGGAATGACAGTAACGTTCTCCCTCTTTCTGAGCTGATTATGGAAAGCACCTCTTTCCCTGAAATGACCTTTGGAGGCCTGTTGTTGAGTGGCAACACTGTTTCACACACACACACACACACACACACACACACACACACACACACACACACACAAGATTAGATACAGTAGACTCCTAATGTAATTATTCCTTTTCCTCAAATATATTACTCAATTGGCAAGAGAGGTTTTCAAATCATTAGAAAATGTATTTGGATGTCCAGCAGGGTGATGCCGCTTTCGTCACAGCTTCAGCTGCCTCCTTCATCGACACCTCGTCCTATTCCACTTTACCTCCTTTCCTCTTATAGATCCTCACCATCTGTAGAAGACAAAGGAATAATTACATTAGTAGTCTACTGTATCTAATATTCGATCAGATTTCCACTATCTATTCTTAAAGCCCAGTTCTTAGTTATTATTTCAGCCCCAAAGTGCATTTAAACGCTATTGTGAAGTAGTTTCCCAATACACTAATAGATGGCAGCACCATTCACACATGTGCCTTAGGGAGGAAACAGTATCATGCCTCAAATTATTTCATTGCTTTTAGTTCTTACAAACCACGGGAAATCCCTAGCGAATACCATGTCAGATTTACAAACTGTGAAATGACCATTTGTGAGGCACTTACCTTCTATACTTTAAATAAATCTTGAGTTAATTTCTGAAATCAGAAAACTAAGTAGACGTGTTCACTGGACAGGCAAGACTACCGACAGCCACTCATCTTATGGGGTTTTCTCTTTGTTGCTGTAATGGCACATACGCAAAAGGTTAATTTATTCATATAGCCGCTGGATTCAAATAGCGCCGGCCGCGGTGGTCTCGCGGTTCTAGGCGCGCAGTCCGGAACCGCGCGACTGCTACGGTCGCAGGTTCGAATCCTGCCTCGGGCATGGATGTGTGTGATGTCCTTAGGTTAGTTAGGTTTAAGTAGTTCTAAGTTCTAGGGGACTGATGACCACAGCTGTTAAGTCCCATAGTGCTTAGAGCCATTTGAACCATTTGATTCAAATAGCCCCGTTCTAGCAAACTGCTTCTTCAACCCACATGGGCATTTTAGAGACTTTCAGAAGAATGTTGTAGTCCTCAATAACTTTTGGTAGCTGTGTTTCATTACTCTGATAAACTTTAGAAATGACATCATGTAAAATGTAAGGTTGTGTTAAAAGTAATCCTCAGTAAGTGATCGTCCCAGTGATCATTTCCCAAAGGCAGTATCTATAGTGTAAACATCATGAGTACAGACAAAGCATTGAAAAAGTGCGTTTCAGAACTGTAGCAAAAATACAAGCTATAGATGCAGGTTAGGATGAAAACAGGTGTTAAAACTGGAAAACGATGACATTATATATGGAACACATTGTCGAAATGTCGACTCTAAACTAGATCGAGAAACAAGAATTAACAGCCAAGAGATTACATACCAGAAAAATCTGACATCTATTGGAGCGTGTAATCTTGTCTTTGATGAGCTTGGATCCCAAAACTCGTATGAGAGAAGTATTTTCATGAAGACGACCCAACACTGGAAGAAAAATGGCCTGCCGGGATGGCAGGAACCGCGTGAGCGCTACGGTCGCAGGTTCGAATCCTGCCTCGGGCTTGGATGTGTGTGATGTCCTTAGGTTAGTTAGGTTTAAGTAGTTCTAAGTTCGAGGGGACTGATGACCTCAGAAGTGAAGTCCCATAGTGCTCAGAGCCATTTGAACCATTTGAAGAAAAATGTCACATTGAGAGGATTTGTAGCACGAAACTTCGTCCCACTTGAACTGTTAATGCTGAAAGTTTCAGTTGTCAAACGTTCAGTACTCTTCATTCGTGAAATCTTTCCCACAGCTAACTGTTTTGCAAGTCTATTGAGCATCGTTGTAAGTTGAAAAGATTTACGTTGTTCAGTTAACGGATTATACTGCAGACACGAAGAGGTAAAATGAAAGAAAAAAAAAAGAAAGAAAGAGATGGTAACAGAAAAGGTGCACCGTTATTTAGAGCGCACGTACAATTTCAAAGCAATCAGAATAAGATCAGTTAATCACCTAAACGACAAAAAGAGCACTAGAGTCTTACATCATCATCTTCATCATCATCATCCATTAGGTATAAAATACTAGATAAAATCCTCGTATCGACACTTCTCGGCATTATATCCTTCAGCTGAATGCATACATGTCATTCCTGAACGTTTTCTAATATGTTCTACTCGTCTCTTCTCGCCTAGTTGCTTTATTGCTTATCCCAAGAGTTCTTTCTGGTGAAACACCTAAGGCAAAAGCAATTACACTTTGTGCCGTTTCTGTGCATGCAATAATCTTGGTGTTGAGACATTCGATCAAGCATCAGTGGAAGGCAGAGTGGTTGTGGATAAAGGACAACACGCTGCTGCCATTGAAACGATACGGCTGTGGCGTTCCTCCTTCCAGTCGCTAAGACAGGAAAGATAAATCTTAATGCTTCTGCCGATGGGACACTATCCTATGACGAATGAATCTCTCCTCAGCTACAAGCGCCCATTAGTGTGTATTGTTCGACGTGTACAGATATTACTACATTTCAACAGAACGTGCTTTATATCAAGACCTAAGGTATACTCCAAAAACGAACGGTAATACTGTGCACTGACGGTCTGCCGTGGAGGAACGTAATGCGTTAGAGTGACACCATCACAGTCGTACATTCATCATACTGGGTCTCTGACGCACTTCAGACTTCCGCGGCGACCCATAATGACACTGTCATGCTGTACGACCTCTGGCACAATCAATCTTGTTCCAACTCCGTTGTTCCTGTTTCGAAAAAGAGAGTGACACCGTTACGTCAGACCGCTCGCCCACAAATTACTGTGTCCGCCCCCGGTAGCTGAGTGGTCAGCGCGACAGACTGTCAATCCAAAGGGCCCGGTTTCGATTCCCGGCTGGGTCGGAAATTTTCTCCGCTCAGGGAGTGGGTGTTGTGTTGTCCTAATCATCATCATTTCATCCCCATCGACGAGCAAGTCGCCGAAGTGGCATCAAATCGAAAGACTTGCACCAGGCGAACGGTCTACCCGACGGGAGGCCCTCGTCATACGGTATTTCATTTCATTTCACAAGTGACTGTGTTTCCCTCGATTGTGAGCACACCGGTGACGTCGGACGGGCGAGTCCATTTGCTCGGAGGTAAGGTTGGAATGTCAACAACATGTGCTATCAGCGACAATAGTAGATTCCATTGCATAGTGTCTCCACAGCAGTGTTGCCACTATTTCAGTTCCAACCTACATATTTTAACTCTTGTGTACCTCGCTCAAGGGTTTCATCAAATCTTTATTTGCAACTGGTTTGCTGGTATTTTCAACCTCTCCGAGTTGCATGCATTTTTACAAAATGGTTGTAGACAGAGCTTTACGTACCTTACGAATCTGTGTCAAGGCATGAGTACAAGTGAACGAAAATGCCGCTGACTACATCACATTTTCACTACGTATATTACTTTCTACAACACAGATTTAATCAATTTCACTACATTCGTCTCAAATTATTTTTGTACTGGTACTGATGTACTCGACATCGGACACTAAATAGAAGAAACAACCAAACAACAAACGTTCTCGGTCGATCAGCCACCGTTCTTCTATTTTTATATTTTTCTAAACAATTACAAATGTATGTCGCAATGCTGTTAACGTTTCAGCCCAGTTACTGGCCAGCTTCAGACTAAAGACACATGTTGCTAAAAGTTCCCGCATTATGTTGTCAACAGTACAACAGAAACAGCTCGCAACATATGCCTTAATCTGAAGTTGACCAGTAGCTGGGCTAAAGCTGTAGCGGCACTCCGAAATGTTCTTGTGATTGTGTCAAAAAGCATAAAATAAAACAATGTAAGTGAGTCGATTTACTATCACGACATGCCGTTAGGATGTCTATATGTCTCGTTTCCCTTTATTTCATTTTCAATTTAGTTGCAATTAAATCTTCTACTCCAGTCTGTTCCCTGATTAATTTGTTTGTATTCCTGTTTGTCCTAGTGATTACGAAAGTGCATATCTTTGCATCCCTTAGTTCTTGAGCCGTTTTAGAATCAATTATCTAGCTGTCGTAAGTCAAAGCAGCTACTATATACAGATTCCAAGCTTTCGTTTCCAGACTCACCACAATTTTCCTTCTGAAAATCTTATTTAGCTCAGCACTTGTCATCACTGCTTCTAGTCAGAGTCTTCAAATGCTTTAAACAGAACGAATTAATGTTATGTATATTACGTTATTTTGTAGTATTTTCACCTGTATATATCCACTGTACAATATTTTCATCTTACTGTAGCTGATTTACAGACCTACTTCCAAACTAGTTCGCTTTGGTTGTTGTTGAACTGCACTAGGGGCAAGCACCTCGAAGTCATTTGCTACTCGAAGGTGGTCAGACGTGTTCCATTAGTACGAATTCCGTCTTTAGTTTCCCGGTGCAAGAGACTAAAAGTGGTTCAGACGTGTTCCATTAATACGTATTCCGTCTTTAGTTTCCCGGTACAAGAAACTAAAATAATTTTCCAGATTTGGAATCTCCTTGCGTGAAACATCTTTCAGTCCAGAATTTCTCGGCCTACTGCTGATGAAAGCTATAGTTTTGATGTAAAATGTGTGAGTCCTGTGAAGAAGAGGAGGTACAGTTTTCTGGCCACTTTGATCTCCACACCTCACTCACTGTGACTTCCATCTTTGGAGCGAATTGCAGTCTCAGGTGTACTAAAAATAATCCTCACACTCGCAGAGCTACAGCAGAAAATGAAAACTGTACTGCGGTTATCCCTCAGGCAGAGCCGCACTGGTGCTCATGCATCTTCTGTGGTGTTCATTAATAATGGTCAGAACCGAGTCAGTCTTATTCTAAATATTTTCCGGCTCAGTGTCATTTTTCCCACCCTCTGTCCCTTACTCCGGCGCTCGCCAATAATCCGTTGCAGTATGCGCACTGATGAATCAAAACACTATACCCACGTGTTTAGTATCGTGTCAGTCCACTTTTGGAAAGTAATAAAATAACGATATTTCGTGGCATGGGTTCGACAGGTCCTTGGCAGGTTTTGGCGGTATGTGGTACCAAATGTCTACGTACATGTGACGCAATTTTCGTAAATTCTGAACTGATGGTTTGTGGATACGGATCTGGTGCCAGATGGCGTCTCAGATATGTTCCATGTGATTCACATCAGGCAAATTTGGTGGCAATCACATCAACATGATTTGAGACGAACTTACGTAAAATGAACCTGGCGTTGTGACATGGACAGTCGCACAGTTGAAGCATGCCTTCACTGTCGGGGTAGACATAATGAATGAAAGGATGCAGATAATATGCAATAAAGTTCACTCAGCTGTCGTGGTGCCTCCGATTACCAGCGCCGACTCCATGGAAACCCTGGAGAACTTTGTCCGCAGCCTAATACTGCCCCCACCGACCTGTGTCCGTGTCTTGGTGCATGTTTACAGTATTAATTAGCCTGGAGCCTGGATGACGCCTTATCTGAACATGACCATCGAGCTGGTCTAACAACAAAAGTGATTCATCGACCAGGTGACATTTTCACGATTTTCCGCGAGCCAGTTTCGTGATACCTTGTCCAGTGTAGTCGTAACTGACGGGGGATGTCTTTAAGCCGTCATAAAAACATGTACGGGTCGATTGCTGTGGAGCCTGTTGTCCAACATTTTGAGCTAAATGGTGTCCTCCAAAACATTTGTGCCTCCACCAGCACTGTGCACATCGCAGCTTATCCAAATTTACAGCGCTGGCTCGTCCCCGAACTCCATGTTTTGTGATGCACCGAGGACGTCCTTCAACGACCTTCCAAAAATGTGCTGTGCTGTCTTTCTTAAGCATACTACTTACATCAAGTCGTATCTTGTGGAGGTGATGTTGTACTGCTTTAGTGAATGTTCAGAATTTCGTTATGTAATACACAGCTGTAACGATATACCGGGTGATCAGATAGTCAGTATAAATTTGAAAACTTCCACGGAATAATGTAGATAGAGTGATAAAAATTGACACACATGCTTGGAATGACATGGGGTTGTATTAGAACAAAAAAAAGAAACAACAAAATATTGCTAGACGCGTGAAAGATCTCTTGCGCACGTCGTTCAGTGATGATCGTGTGCTCAGCCGCCACTTTCGTCATGCTTGGCCTCCGAGGTCCCCAGACCTCAGTCCGTGCGATTATTGGCTTTCGGGTTACCTGAAGTCGCAAGTGTATCGTGATCGACCGACATCTCTAGGGATGCTGAAAGACAACATCAGACGGCAATGTCTCACCATAACTCCGGACATGCTTTACAGTGCTGTTCACAACATTGTTCCTCGACGACAGCTATTGTTGAGGAATGATGGTGGACATATTGAGCATTTCCTGTAAAGAACATCATCTTTGGTTTGTCTTACTTTGTTATGCTAATTATTGCTATTCTGATCAGATGAAGCGCCATCTGTATTTTTTTTTTTTTTTTTTTGTTCTAATAAAACCCCATGTCATTCGAAGCATGTGTGTCAATTTGTACCTCTCTCTCTCTACATTATTCCGTGATTTATTAAGTTTTCAAATTTATACTGACTTTCTGATCACCCGGTTTTTTACTACAGGCGATCGATTTTGGTCTAGGATCAGACCCGGATCCGACGGTGGTATGATCCTAGACATAAATCGATCATCTGTAATGAAATACACGGTCACAGCTGTGTATTGCATAATGCAATTCTTAACATAAATCAAGCTAACCACTCTCGACAGCTTGTAATATCAACTCTACCAACACCGAGAACTCCGATTATTTGGGATCGCCAGTCTCACTGCAGCAGGTTTATGCGGTAAGACAAGGCGAATTATTCTAAACAGAAATCAGTGGCCCATCTGACAGTCGGAAAGACCCATTGTCCGTTCATAAGGATCGTAGAACCTCCAGGGAAACCATTGCAGACATACAAACACTACACGCTAACCTAACCTATCATCAGAAATATGATTACGACGAATATTGAAAATGAAATGAGGGTATAGAGTGCTTTTGACAGTTACAAGTGGAGACAGTAATCGTTGAAAGGATAATGCAATATAAATTAAAAGTGAAAAGGGTTTCTGTTCATGCCGCTTACCATCCGTTTCCATCCCTCCACACTTCGACAAGTAAGTTCTCCTCTAGTCTCCATGTTTATGTGTTCTAATAAACGCTTCTTCTTTACACGACGACAAATAATGTTTAAACTGGTCTCTGTTACGTGCTTCCTGACAGTTGCTGAAACCCACATTCTACGAACCCATCGGAATTATTTGCTCCTATTCATAAATATAACTACAGAAACTTTACCTCGACCGGTTCTTGCTAAGCTGCCCTCTCGTCCTGCGAGCTAACATCCACTGCCTTCACCACTGTTTCTCCACCTTTACCTCGACCGGTTCTTGCTAAGCTGCCCTCTCGTCCTGCGAGCTAACATCCACTGCCTTCACCACTGTTTCTCCACCTGTACTCCTTTGACCTCTTAAGGCTTATGAAACGTCCCCTTAGAAAAATTAGTCAATTATTGTGCTGGTAAATCCCTTACGTTATTTGATTTTCAAACAGCTGAGCAGAACTGAACGTACTCATACATTTCGCTCTTTACCTATTCTGATCAACACTAAACTGACACACAATATTTTTAGCGCAACGCAATCTGACTTTCAAAAATCCCTACAAAAGAATGGCCCTGACTAACATTAACCTATACCTTTCACAAATCATTTACCTCACAAAATCTTCGTTACTCGAACTACTGCAATACAGCGAGCGCCACTGCTGCCAGCTAAATAAAAGATTCAAACTACTGAAGGCACTAACTACTGATAGGCATAGTTAGCAAATGAAAGATTTTGATAGAGAACAAACAATGTGTTTACCTTAATAGTGTTCAAAAGTCATAATACACTGGGTGAGTCACCTAACATTACCGCTGGATATATTTCGTAAACCACATCAAATACTGACGAATCGATTCCACAGATCGAACGTGAGGAGAGGGGCTAGTTTAATTGTTTAATACAAACCATACAAAAATGCACGGAAGTATATTTTTTAACACAAACCCACGTTTTCTTAAATGGAACCCCGTTAGTTTTCTTACCACATCTGAACATATAAACAAATACGTAATCAGTGCCGTTTTTTTGCATTGTAAAATGTTAATTACATCCGAAGATATTGTAACCTAAAGTTGACGCTTGAGTACCACTCCTCCGCTGTTCGATCGTGTGTATCGGAGAGCACCGAATTACGGAGGGATCCAAAGGGGACGGTGATGGACCTTAGGTACAGAAGAGACTGAAACAGCACATTACGTCCACATGGTAACACCTTTTTATTGGTCTTTTTCACTGACGCACATGTACATTACCATTAGGGGTGAAGTACACGTACACATGTGGTTTTCACGGAGTGGAATAGAGTGTGTCCCGACATGTCAGGCCAATAGATGCTCAATGTGGTGGCCATCATTTGCTGCACACAATTGCAATCTCTGGCGTAATGAATGTCGTACACGCCGCAGTACATCTGGTGTAATGTCGCCGCAGGCTGCCACAATATGTTGTTTCATATCCTCTGGGGTTGTAGGCACATCACGGTACACATTCTCCTTTAACGTACCCCACAGAAAGAAGTCCAGAGGTGTAAGATCACGAGAACGGGCTGGCCAAAATATGCGTCCTCCACGTCCTATGAAACGCCCGTCGAACATCCTGTCAAGGGTCAGCCTATTGTTAACTGCGGAATGTGCAGGTGCACCATCATACTGATACCACATACGTCGACGCGTTTCCAGTGGGACACACACTATTCCACTTCGTAATTGAAGACGGAAACCACGTGTGTACGTTTACCTCACCCCTCATGGTAATGTACATGTGCGTTAGTGAAAAAGACCAATAAAAAGGTGTTGGCATGTGGACGTAATGTGCTGTTCCAGTCTCTTCTGTACCTAAGGTCCATCACCGTTCCCTTTGGATCCCTATGTAGTTCGGTGCTCTCCGATACACACGATCGAACAGCGGAGGAGTGGTATTCAAGCGTCAAGTTAGGTTACAATATCTCCGGATATAATTAACATTTTACAATGCAACAAACGGCATTGATTACGTATTTGTTTATATGTTCAGATGTGCTAACAAAACTAACGGGGTTCCATTTTAAAAACGTAGGTTTGTGTTAAAAAACATACTTCCGTGCATTTTTGTATGATTTGTATCAAACAATTACACTAGCCCCTCTCCTCACGTTTGGTCTGTGGAATCGGTTCGTCAGTATTTGATGTGGTTTACGAAATATATCCAGCGGTAACGTTAGGTGACTCGCCCTGTATATAGCAGTTCATGACATCCATTCTTACAAATGTACTGTTTCTGATAGACACACGTCCAGATCATCCGCTCTCAAAAATCCGCCATCTCACTTCCCCACATCCACCACTGCTGGCAGCTCACCTCCAACTGCGCAACGCTACACGCTGTTAACAGCCAACAGCCCAACACTACAATAGCGAATATTGCAACAATGCCACCCAGCCACAGACTGCACACAGCACAGTCAGTGATTTTCGTACAGAGCGTTACGTGGCGTTACCAATATAAAAAACCTAAACAGCCTACTCACAGGCTGCCTGTCTCATAAAAAATATCACCGACAAGCTGTCGGTCGCTCTGTTCTCTGCTACCCCTACTGCCTGTCTTGCTCCTTCCAGGAGAATTAGCCGGCATAATGGTGGACAGAGAATCACAGCTGTTACTGGCCATTGAAAAGCAAAACTTGGTAGCCGCGGAGATATCTCCATTCCGGGTTTGCCAAAGGGGCCCAGAGCCGTCACGGATTCGCAGCGGCTACAGGGGTCGCAAGGCGTCGAGACAGACACTTCCGAGAACGCGACAGATTCTCTTTGTCCAGCGTTCCCAGGGTTATGGTCGCCATTCGAACGAGCACCCGTCCCCTCCACTGCCAGAAATCGCCATCCCGCCAGCTACTCTCCTCGCAGCCGAAGCAGCAGGCTTCCTATCGAGCTTAACCTTGTCTCCACACTGCAGTCCAAATAAATGAGCCATTATAGATGCTCGCGACTCAAACACGAGTGCAGTCGGCTAGATTCGCCGATTCCTAGATGTTCGTCCCCAGGCACCGGTACATAATCTGCCCTTCTCAAAGTCGTTTGCGTCGATGTATTTCCGAATTTTGGACTCGTATCGTCGATAAAATTATTCCCCACTTGTCTCTAAACTGCTTTCGTTCCCACGTCATGTGCTCCCAACGCCACCAAGCGGAAGAACTTTCACCAAACGGACAAGAAACCACCGAACTGCAGAAACGAGATTTACATTTCTTTTCCCCGCTAATTCCGAGAAACTCGTGCGTTATCAGCGGAACAAACGTAGCTCCGACGTGTAGACTGCGCGCCCTCTGTTGTTTTACCAGCGCTGGCTGGTACGGCGGATTAAATTCCATTTTAAATATTCCGACGCATAATCCGCACGTCGCTGATGTAATCGCGTAATCCCGTTTGTCCCGTTTCCATTTGCCTTTGCGTGCCAGTCGACCGTCGTTAGCGGTCTTATCTCAGCGTGCGAGCCTGCCCAGTGCGTTGCTACATGCACCTCGCTTCGTGATGGGCTTTTTCTACGGCGCTGGCAAACCGCGTTCTGTTCTGCTTCTCGTACTCGGAGCAACGTACGCGGTAATGGCAGGGAGAGTCTGAATCACATTTAACGACTGCGCACTTGGAGCGAATATAGGCTGGTGGAAAAAAACAAAGAAGACTGACACAGTGCTCCCAAATGAATAAAACTTTGTTCACATTTTCATTGAGGGATGTTTTAGACACACTGTGATGAGAACAATTTTTAACTGTACACCACAGCTTCAATACGTTGCACGAAACTAGACCTCCAAAGTTGTTATCAACTGACAATTTTGTAGAGACCTGTTTCAACAAAGTGGTCTCATCTGATAGACCTTGTAGCTGTAACTGGTCTAACCTGCGGGTGCCTGATTACATTACACCGTAAATACGTTACTAGCAATGTGGAAGCAGCACACAATAGGCACAAATAGTCGATGATGAGAAGGTACGTGCCATGTACACTTTTCTCAAAGTACGGTTCAGTCTATAATACTGTTCACAAACGATTATAATAACGTATGATGTTATCTAATCCTCACAGAGACGTTTCCATTAATGCACATATTAACACTTGGCAAATCTAAAGTGTCTCCTCGAATTTTTACGTGGAAGTTACTCTAGATAATACCAAAGAGAAGGCATGGTTCATCAAATGACTCGTAGTATAATGTAAGTAACGTGCTTTGGTCGTTGGTTTATTCATTGGTATCATGGAACCACCAAGACCTGGCCTAACGGATACTTTTCACAGACAATCGGTTTTGGCCATGCGACTGTTATCAGGTAACAGAAGGCTACAGAAGAATGCTGAAGATTAGATGGGTAGATCATATAACTAATGAGGAGGTATTGAATAGGATTGGGGAGAAGAGGAGTTTGTGGCACAACTTGACTAGAAGAAGGGATCGGTTGGTATGACATGTTCTGAGGCATCAAGGGATCACCAATTTAGTATTGGAGGGCAGCGTGGAGGGTAAAAATCGCAGAGGGAGACCAAGAGATGAATACACTAAGCAGATTCAGAAGGATGTAGGTTGCAGTAGGTACTGGGAGATGAAGAAGCTTGCACAGGATAGAGTAGCATGGAGAGCTGCATCAAACCAGTCTCAGTACTGAAGACCACAACAACAACAACATCAACACTACATTAATGTTCAGGGTGGTTCATTGGCGTCAAACATGTAATTATTTTCAATTGCAGCATCTGTTACATATACTTGCATATGTTTTTGTACTCATGCTGAAACAGGAAGCAATTCTGTAACTGACGTCAAGGGATCTCCCTTTAACCTGATGTAGTCGTAAGTTGAGAGAAAACCCGTTAATAGGGTACAGCTGTCACCAGGCGGCCAGTCGACAGGTGGGCTACCTTTGGCCGCCGGCTGTGATTTTCCAAAGCACTGCACTGTTAGAGATGATCTGCTACCCTCTCCCTCCTAGTGCCTCGGCGAAGAAAACCTGCATTCTGCCTGCAGTCAGGCCGCAAGGACGGTCATGGGCTGTTCACCACAAACATTACTTGGAACGCAGTTCATTTAAAACTGGAGCAACTTATGCATTTTCTGAAACTACGATGTAAATATAATAAAAAGATGTTCAAATATAATGAAAAGATATTCTGTGTTTTGTATGGATAGCCAAAGTTAATTTATATTCTTATAGATGAATATGCTTTCTTTGTAGTAAGTGTTAGGTTCGTATTTTCACGATAAGCAACTATATTATTTATAAATGAACCTCTAGTCTTAAGTTATTCCCTGAGGTCAGAAAAGGACCAGTGAAGCAAAGGGGCACTATCCTCAACATGTCTATTGAATGGTCGACCACCTTTTCTGTTCTCGCTTGCATGGCCGCAAAAGAATGACGTGCCGCATAGAGGCACACTAGGGCCACTGTGTTCCAAGGGAACGAAGAGGTAACTTGTGCGCATGCGTTTAATTCAGGTCATTTCTAATGGATCTTCAGTGTATCATCACCTTGAATCGGGATACTTTCATAACATGCAAATTACAGTAAGAAAATGCTTTTGCCAACAACATAAGACGCGGCAAATAAACCGAGAACTTTTTATGCAACATAAGACATCCCCGTTATTTTATTACAACAGATCTTACCAATAACGATTGATTTTCGAGAGAACCTCAATGAAGTGGTGTTGTGAAACGGCATATATTGGCAGGATATAAGCTGCAATGTAAAACCCATCGAATATTGGCTTCAACTGATAACCAATATGGCGTCTCCTCACTCTGTACTGAAAAGAGAGCATGCATGTGACGTAGGTGGCTTTCTTCCATCACACTAGTCTACGTTCAAACATGCGTTCAGAATCTCTGACGTCCTTGATATTTTTCTGCACGTTCGGGATGAGGACGCAGCGTGCCTTTTCCACGATATGAAGTCGGAAACTTGGCATGCTCAGCGTTGATTGTCGAATGCATAGTCCTTCTGACGACGGCTGAAGGGGATCACACCCTGCCTACCTAATCCACGTTCATTTAGGCAAGTATTTGACCCATTTCTATAAAACTATTTGATGCAGTACCTTAATATTTTTATTGTATGTTACATGATGCTAATAGAGTCAACTGTACTAAAATCTACTTCATCCATTTTATAGTTTTTGAGAAATACGTTTTTTAAATTTATTAACAGAAAGTATTAAGTTTTTTCTGCAGGAAATATTTTTTTGTGAACTTGCTAATGGGGGAATATTAATGAATTTAGTACCAGATGTGGTTTTTTTATGTTATGCAGAGTCCCTGAAAATTTCATTCATTTATCTATGATATTTGCTGATATAATGGGACATATGTACTGAAAATTTTAGTTTGCGGGAAATTGACTTTAAACAAAAGCTTTTGAAATTTGTTACTTACAGTTAATTAAAACTGTCCTGCTGCATATTATGGCCCTTCTTTGGCCTCTAGCAGGTCTTCCAGCTTCTTTTTCACTTTCCTGAATGTCTGTCTTGCTTTCTTGACCATATTAGATGCAGACCTGTCTGCATCGGCTATCCTCATTTTATCGCAATGTTGCTGCCCAGTGGTCATATTTTCACCAGGATTATTTTCCAGTTGTTTCAGTACCCAACATTTTCCATTATTACCACAATTTAATGTAATAACAGCATCATTAACTCCTAGTTTCATTGTATGTATGCCTGCAAATACAGTTTTAGGAAGGCGGTTCCAAATCATGCTGTTGAATCATTCATTTGGCTTCTGTGTCTGGCCATGCAGACATTTCCTTAGAAGGTTAAGATGAGCCAAGTCTCTGAAAATAGGCTTATTTGCTGTAATAATAGCAGCAGGAAGAGAATTCTGGTGAGAATAAGATTCTCCAGTTGCCTGAGCCCTATTGTATTTGCACCACGAACTTTCTCCTGATGGACACAATCCATGACTTGGCTTATCATCAGTAGAGGACTTATGGAAAAATATGGCCCAAACGTCTCTCTTCATTGCCTCCAGATTTTCTTTATTTCTCCTAATTGCCTGCCAATAGTATACCTGCAAGTTTTCTATTTCAGTTTTTGTTAACCGACCCTGTCTGGTCAACAGTTTTCCATCTTCTAATTTTTTTCCTCCCATATCAACAGTTAGTTTTCTCGGCCTTGTTCCCAAACGTTTTTGAACACGGCCTACACATTCTATTTTACTAATAATGGCATCTCCATACGGCTTAGGCAATGGTTGCGTCGACAGAGGGTGACACATAAACACACGTGGTAGGAAAATGCTCTTTATGCTCGAAAAAAATTTTTTCAGCGAAATCCTTTTCAGACTACTTCAATAAAACCTTAACCTATCGAAATATGGCGAAAACCGAAAATAGAATTTTTTCGACCTGAACCACGGTGTGGTCCCCTTAAGTCATTTGTGACATTTAGTTATGAATCAATCCGATAAAACGTTCTCAAGCTTCCAGCCACGTCAAGTGGTTAAATGTCGATGAGTTTTCAGTCGAGTTCTCTTCGGTCACTGTGCAGTGGTGACTTGGGTGTGGTTGCTGCTGTCGTCCTCATATACAGGAGCAGTCATCTGATTTCACTTTTGCCCACTCCAGCGTTATGTGAGGTAATTATTTCATTACATTCTTCTGTCAGTTGCGCTAAACTTTGGGTTATTGGTGACTAGAACGTGTTCGTTCATTGTCGAGTCATTCCCTACGTTGAAAGTACATGTTGTTGTTGTGGTCTTCAGTCCTGAGGCTGCTTTGACGCAGCTCTCCATGCTACTCTATCCTGTGCAAGCTGCTTCATCTCCCAGTACCTACTGCAACCTACATCCTTCTGAATTTGCTTAGTGTATTCATCTCTTGGTCTCCCTCTACGATTTTTACCCTCCACGCTGCCCTCTAATACTAAATTTGTGATATCTTGATGCCTCAGAACATGTCCAACCAACCGATCCCTTCTCCTGGTCAAGTTGTGCCACAAACTCCTCTTCTCCCCAATCCTATTCAATACCTCCTCATTAGTTACGTGATCTACCCACCTTATCTTCAGCATTCTTCTGTAGCACCACATTTCGAAAGCTTCTCTTTTCTTCTTGTCCAAATTATTTATCGTCCATGTTTCACTTCCATACATGGCTACACTCCATATAAATACTTTCAGAAACGACTTCCTGACACTTAAATCTATACTCGATGTTCTTCAGAAACGCTTTCCTTGCCATTGCCAGTCTACATTTTATATCGTCTCTACTTCGACCATCATCAGTTATTTTGCTCCCCAAATAGCAAAACTCCTTTACTACTTTAAGTGTCTCATTTCCTAATCTAATTCCCTCAGCATCACCCGACTTAATTCAACTACATTCCATTATCCTCGTTTTGCTTTTGTTGATGTTCATCTTATATGCTCCTTGCAAGACACTGTCCATTCCATTCAACTGCTCTTCCAAGTCCTTTGCTGTCTCTGACAGAATTACAATGTCATCGGCGAACCTCAAAGTTTTTATTTCTTCTCCATGGATTTTAATACCTACTCTGAATTTTTCTTTTGTTTCCCTTACTGCTTGCTCAATATACAGATTGAATAACATCGGGGAGAGACTACAACCCTGTCTTACTACCATCCCAACCACTGCTTCCCATTCATGTCCCTCAACTCTTATAACTGCCATCTGGTTTCTGTACAAATTGTAAATAGCCTTTCGCTCCCTGTATTTTACCCCTGCCATCTTTAGAATTTGAAAGAGAGTATTCCAGTCAACATTGTCAAAAGCTTTCTCTAAGTCTACAAATGCTAGAAACGTACGCTTGCCTTTCCTTAATCTATCTTCTAAGATAAGTCATAAGGTCAGTATTGCCTCACGTGTACCAGTATTTCTACGGAATCCAAACTGATCTTCCCCGAGGTCGGCTTCTACTAGTTTTTCCATTCGTCTCTAAAGAATTTGTGTTAGTAATTTGCAACCGTGACTTATTAATCTGATAGTTCGGTAATTTTCACATCTGTCAACACCTGCTTTCTTTGGGATTGGAATTATTATTTTCTTCTTGAAGTCTGAGGGTATTTCGCCTGTCTCAAACATCTTGCTCACCAGATGGTAGAGGTTAGTCAGGACTGGCTCTCCCAAGGCCGTCAGTAGTTCCAATGGAATGTTGTCTACTCCGGGGGCATTGTTTCCATTCAAGTCTTTCATTGCTCTGTCAAACTCTTCACGCAGTATCGTATCTCCCATTTCATCTTCATCTACGTCCTCTTCCATTTCCATAATATTGTCCTCAAATACATCGCCCTTGTATAGAAAGTACATTTTTAGCTAAAATATAAGACTCCATATTAAAATACACAAATAGATTCCTAGCGTCTCTAAACGTACAACGTTAGTCTAATCGTAAGAAACTGATATTAAACGAGATAGACTGTTATCCGTTATTTGGTATGTCCAAATCGCAATATATCATCAGAGTCGTTATAATATAATTGAGTGGTTCTGAAATGATTAATGAAACAGCACTAGTACGTATTGAACTGTTCACAACTGTTCAGCTTTGAACATTGTGTATCCTTAACTTAAACGCTACTATAGATTGAGTCATCTGTTAGCCCAATGTGTTAGTATTGTTTGAAAAGGGCAATAAGTGCTTCTTATGTATTCTTGCGCTCTGTTTCCGTAGGAAAGCGTTAATATGCTTTCGCCAGTTTCCAGCAGAATATTTTTTTTTAACCGTGGGATGCGTTATTTGACAATTACTTTTGTAGACATGTTTTACATAACTCTTACACCAGTTTCAAATATTATGATAGTCGAGGTAAATGTTTGGGTAAGATAAGACTGAATGAACTTTCTGATCTTTTTGCTAACTCAGCGTTGGATTTCGCATATACGATAATCTTTCGTCGGACGGACTGTGCCCACTTCAACTGTCCGATAGTCAGGTTCCTAGCTATCCTAAGATGTAAACCACCGCTTTCATTCAGGGTGTCGTCGGAAGTTATTTCGCTAGTTCCTTTTATAGCCCTATCCCAGAGGCCTTTTGCCCATTTAATAATAAATCTCTTGTCGAATGCAATTCGGTGTTCCATCAACACTAAACTGACAGCCAATATTTTTAGCGCAACGCAATCTGACTTTCAATAATACCTACAAAAGAATGGCCCTGACTAACAATAACCTATACGTTTCACAAATCACTTACCTCACAAAAATATTCGTTACTCAAACTACTGCAATACTGCCAGCTGAATAAAAGTTTCAAACTACTGATAGGCATAGTTAGCAAATGAAAGAATTTGATAGAGAACAAACAATGTATTTACCTCAATAGTGTTCAAGAGTCATAATATATATATATATAGCAGTTCCTGACATCCAGTCTTACACATTTACGGTCTCTGATGGACACACGACCAGATCATCCGCTCTCAAAACTCCGCTATTTCTCTCCTCACATCCACCACTGCTGGCGGCTCATCTCCAACCGCGCAACACTACGCGCTGTTAACATCCAACTGCCCAACACTACAATAGCGAATATTACAACAATGCCACCCAGCCACAGACTGCACACAGCACAGTCAGTGATTTTCATATAGAGCGCTACGTGGTGTTACCAATATAAAAACCTAAACAGCCTACTTACAGTGGGAAGCGGCCAATGGTAACTATCACTTCGGTGTACCGTGTAAAAATGTGTATTGAGTACAGTATATTCTCAATTAAACAATATTTACTGTGTAACCAACAAACAGGAAACTCAGAATACCCGCATATGTTAAGTCTCGAATCGCCGATGAGAATAAACGCGGTTGCGAAGTGCATTGTGCTTGTGTGGGGCGTTCGAAGGTCGACTAAGCTGAAAGGCGATGCTAGACAAGAAAGGAAAAGGTGACAGCTCATTTTATCATCCTGTACAGCGCATTTGCGTAAAAATTTATGATTTTATCAGCAACTGCAGTGATCGGCCCAGGAAACTTTGGAATGTGTCAGTCTTGTGTGTAGTGCGCTGTATCGGGAACCCCTATCTTTAAAGAGAAATGCTCTATCACCTTACTGTTGGTATACCATAGATGAATGCTTTTACGATTCTAAAATACGCAATGCGAATTTTACTCCCGTTGTATGCAGGTAAAAGGGAAGAAATGGTACTGTCCAAGAGAACATGCGAGTCCTATAGCAATGAGTATGAAACGGAAACGACCCACAAGAGTAATATTTTGCGCAAATTTTTGAACAATACATTCTTTTCAGTGATAATGTAAGTGCGACACTGTAACGATGGAGTCGTCCCGTTAGCACTAACTAGCTTTCAGGAATTTCTCATCGACGCTTGAATCTGTATCCATAATTCTTTTTTACGCTACAGAAATACTGTAGCAGACATAATCATCTTGTGAGATTCAGCATCTCAAAAATGGTTCAAATGGCTCTGAGCACTATGGGACTTAACATCTGTGGTCATCAGTCCCCTAGAACTTAGAACAACTTAAACCTACCTAACCTAAGGACACCACACACATCCATGCCCGAGGCAGGATTCGAACCTGCGACCGTAGCAGTCTCACGGTTCCGGACTGAGCGCCTAGAACCGCTAGACCACCGCGGCCGGCATTCAGCATCTATATAGTCATTTAAGTTAATTCTCATTAATGTCTGCTTCTCAGTTCCACATTTTTAATTGGAAATAAATTGTCTTTACCGTTTCATTATTTTCGTGTTTAACTGGTGTATTCATTATCTTTCTACTGATTTCAGAGCCTCAAGGCTGTATTAATAATGGTATGATACGATAGGCGATGTATTAAACATCTGAATTACGAGTATCCAAATCAAGTACTGCGGCTTTGAATTCAGTTTAAAGCAGTAAAATCAAATGATTACAGTTGTTTTGATAAAATAGAAACAGGAAAGAGGGCAAATGGTATTCCTTTTCGTATTAATCGGATTATCAGTTGAATTCCCTACTTCTTCCATCACAGTAGGGCGTAAAAGAAAATCCGTAATCATAATCCGTAAACCAAGTAGGATGTCACTCGAATCGGATGTAATGCTCCGAATCCTGGTGACCGAAGAACTCTTAGTCAGCATCACCTGGTCAGGAAAGACAACGGAGAAAATGTCAACAAATTCATAATCACAATTCCTGCATCAAACATCAAATTTTCCCTCTGTGATTTATGCACTAAGATCACGCGACGCTTTCGATTGACGCGTTTGTGTGATACTGTATGTAAGATTTGAAGTCTTCTCTTGGTTCAAAAGGCTCAGAACTTACAACTACTTGAACCGAACTAACATAAGGACATCAGACACATCCATGCCCGAGGCAGGATTTGAACCTGCGGCCGTAGAGATCGCGCGGTTCCGGACTGTAGCGCCTAGAACCGCTCGGCCACTCCGGCCGGCGAAGTTTTCTCTTGTCTAATGCAATTGTAATCTGCTTATTATTGCCTTTCCCCTACGGTACATAACGAAAGGACTAATAAATTCGCGACAGAGGCACATTTGGGACATACCCATATTCCAGCCGTGATCTCGTGCTTATTTAGGTTCAGCATTTCAACATATTTCACTGATATCATGTAAGACGATACGAATTAGTTTTTAGATGACTAGCTACGCAATCCAGGAAGTAATTTTACATGCTTTAAATATTGAGAGGAAGACATCAAAATCATCTTAGTGATTTGTCGGAAGAAACGCTTGGCAGGTGGAATACTCCTTGGAGGGGAATTGTTTCTCAGATTTAAGAACTTGGGACACTGTGGAAAGCTTGCACAGCACAGTCCGTTCAGAAGGTTTCCATGACGCTATAGGAAATTTTGTGACAGTTAGAGTTGTGAAATTGAGTTATAAATAACTCGCAAGAAATAGAATCACAAGATTAAGCTGTGCCCTTACCCTTACAGTATGAGTACTTTATTATCATTCAAAGCATCGTATGTGTTACCGGAGACAGCTGACTTCATAAGAAAGTATTGACCAGTATACAAGATTAGCGAACGCTGCAGTATTTCGACTCCCACACGGTAGTACAATTTGGTGAGCTCCTTCAGATAGCTAGTGTTGAACCGGCCGGGAACAGCTACGTTCTCACTTGTCACGGGTTACGGTGTGAGCGACAGCATTTACAACTTCAGTATTATTTATTAATTAAACAAGACGTCAAACAGGTATTTGCATAGGGGTAAAAGGTGACTCATCAACGTGCGCATTAGAATTTAATTATGAAGATAACCCAACATCTGAAAAAGATATGAATACACCGAATAACTGGGAGTGTTGTACGATTGTCACAAATACTGAACCAAGGAAATGGCCGTACTAGCGGCAATCGAATAGTGCGGCAATTTGCATTAAAGCCGGTGAGTCCTCGTAACAACACTAGAGAGAAACGCATGTTTTGGCCATGTATCAACAACCCGAGGAATTAGGAGCGTGGTGATTTTAGCTGGAGTGTGGCTTCGCTCCTTACTGGTAACAACCACGCTCCCTTGGAAATGGGGAATCGTCCCCTGCATTCAGGAAGTCAACAAACGATGGAAGAAGCAGATGCAACGCAGCATCCTCCTCAACGCCCAAGGAACCGGCAGGGCATGCCTAAGGACCGGGAAGAGATGAATTTCATTGTGGAATGTGGCAGACTAGAAGTGCCGTTATTGTAATAAAGTGGACGTGTCTAGACTTGGTAGCAGGTATAGTTTTTATTTATAGTAGAAACAGTTATTTTCTAATGATATTATTATTATTAATATTATTAGCAGCAGCAGCAGTAATAGTAGCAGTAGTAGATACTAGTTGTGGCGATGTAAGACGGTATTGTGTAAGAAGTAATAATGAACATTGCATTATTTTATGCTATAATATGTGTCAGCCTGCGTTTAAATTACAGGTAACTGGCTAAAATGGACTAAATACACAAACGAATAAACTATTACGTATTCATTGTTCATTTGTGCATGCAAGGTATATTTGCAACATATGTGGACAACTGTGGGTTAGAACTGCAGATCGGAGATCAATGTGAGCACTTGTAGATATCGTGGTTCGGATATTTTGATCAATGCCAATGACATGAATTAATTAACTAGCATCGCTTGTGGAATTTTGTCTATGTCATTTAACAGTCTGTATAAGCCTGAATATCTAAGTCATGTATACCAACAATACGTTTCAGCAACAGTGGCTGATCAGTATGCGACACCTCGCCTTACACCGCACTGGGAAAGCTACTTGGTGTGATGACGCCAAGCCATTGCTATCAACACGACTTTTCGGTCTCTTCTGACGCGCTGACATCCAATTGCGACCCACACGCAGACACCGCCGCGTGGAGTCTGAAGCACCTCGCCACGGTTTTAGCTGCTGCCCCCGTCGGAGGTTCCTGTCCTGTGTGTGTGTGTGTGTGTGTGTGTATGTGTGTGTGTGTGTGTGTGTGTGTGTGTGATCCTTAGCGTTAGTTAAAGTTAGCTTAAGGAGTGTGCAAGCCTTTGGGTCCGATGAACTCAGTAGTTTGGTCCCGTAGGAACTGACCACCACCACGAGGACACCTGCTTCAGTAAAAATGAGACCAGTACTGTGAACATTGTAGTAACGTTTCTAGGGGGAAGGTTATGATAAAGCAACAAGGAAACATTTTCAGGAGTCAATTAACGATCTCGAAGAAACTGGCGGGTACATTGAGGTGTCAAAATAATGCAATACGTATATTTTCATTAGCCCAATTTCACTTTTAAGGGGTAAAACCCAGGCGAGGCGTAATTTGGCATATTTGGCTTAGAGGGAACATCTTCTAAACCAGAAACCGAAAAAAATGTGTGTCATATAAAAGTTGATTTGTATTTAACATTCTGGAAAAATATATAATAAACTTTTGAAATAATCTTTAATTTAGAAGAACGCCCAACCACCATTATTTATTTTTACAAAAGTGAATAAGTTGATTCCAACATAAAATGAAGAAGCTTTCACGTCATATCCATGCATATATACTACTGTTGGATTGAGAAATAGTGTTTATGGAAAGTATATTGTACATAACGTGCTGTCAGATTATTTTCAACATATCTTAGTAAAACAACTACACGTTCATTGTTATTATAATTATTTGTTACATTTATGCCGTTTTATGTTTTAAACTGTGTCATAAGTCTTCAATTAATGTTCTTGATTGTTTTTTAGTTTAAAGTAACTCATTTTATGATGGAAAATCATAATGAAATCTGTAAAGAATTGCTAAATATACTATTTTTTTGCAACACCATGCACATAAATGAATGAATTCATTCAGAGTACACACGACAGAAAACACTATAAAAAACAAAATTCTGCAGAATTTTCAAGTTGTGGCGGTCCATTCTTTAAACATCATGGATTGTACCAGGTATATTTCAGTAGAGTGGAGAATTTCAGCAAACTTATTGCGTACTAGTCACTCTACATTGATTATACTGTTAATCAAGTGGAGTTTCATATAATGACTCAGCAGAACTAGATCTGGAAATAGGGCGTGTATCGATACTACAACTGCTGTACTATCTTTGGTGTGGAGATATATTTTCCGGGTGTGCGGTGTGTGGCACTCGATCGTTTGGGGCACAGCAGCGAAGAAGTCTCCATGGCATGTAGCCAGGCTTGAGCCGCTGGCGGCGTGCATGCTTCGTTGGAGTTGGGAGGCGCTTCTTTCGAGGGTTACGAAGTACGTCGCCCACCGATCCTGGACACTAAAGTTGACTGCTCACTTAACCTGCTATCAAGCCTCGACTGCTATCACATCTCTTTGTTTGATCCCGGTTGTCGCTTTCTGGGAGATTCTCGTGAGCAACAAAGTGTGTGTATTGAAGTCAGCTAGAATTGCAGCCGTCTTCCTGTGTGGTGTTTAACTTAATTTAATTCATTCCTTCATTAATGAATTGCACCAGCGGTATCTTCAGCCTTGTGGCCGTTGATGTTCTGGTTACCTGCACTGGTCGTTGACGCAATTTTCGGCAGTGTATTTTCCTCGTCGTGTTGATGCTGTCCAGCACGGCGTGTAGTTCAACATCTGAGGCGTTGTTGGTAGTTTTGGGCGTTTATTCTGACTTGGCTGGATTGGGCCCCAGTATCCAGAATGTTGTGCTACTGACATCTTGTTGTCGTTTTGCTGGTAGGGTGGAGCAGAACTGATCTTGTTCATTGGTTCCTCGGCTGGCTTTCGGTTGGGTTGGCTTCCGATTAAGAGTTGGTCGGTCTGGCTGCCCGTCTCACCTAAACATGCGTTAGGGTTACTTCCCAGGCCGACCCTTGGAACTTTCTGAGCGCCGCTCACTGTGTTTTATATAGTGATTTCCTTTCTAGTCTTAAGTACTCACCCGGGGTTTAGCTTATTAAAATTGCAAGCCTTTTCTTCTTAGGCCTTAAGCCGTAAAAGAGAAGAAATGGTTTCTTGTTTGCTATGTGGCCTTCAGCCGAGTTTCAGCCTTTCAAAATTAAAATACAAAATTCCTCGTGTGCCATAATTTTGTTTCAAGTTGGTATGTGGCCTTCAGCCGAGTTTTCGGCCTTTTCAAATCTGTAAGGTGTCAGGCAAATGCAACACCTTCCATGAAAATCCTGACATGATAAGCAAATCCAGTAGTATGTCACATAGCTCCGAATAAATCGTTACATTAAATCAACCAAAGTAATACGAGTAACGAGTGAGCAAATGAAATGCCACAGACTAACACAAGAATGCCCAAATGCGTGTCACACCTTCCCACTGTGAGACAGACGCAGTTCCGAGGGGAGAAACGAGAACAGAAGCCGAGAGCAGAACCGTGTTAAGCTGGAAGGCCCTAAGATAAGGGACGGACACCCACGTCGCCAGCTAACCGCTAGAACCACACCCCAGCCGCAAGTTTTAGCGTGAGACTTTTTCGCGTCCCTGTTACGTCAGGACTACCCCCCAGCCCATGTTAAAGGCTAGAGCCCTCCAGAAGAACAGTATAGATCTTACGATAACACAAAAAAGGGCAACACCACCCGCAAGTTTTAGCATGAGACTTTTCGCATCTCTGATACATCAGGACCACCCCCAGCCCATGTTAAAAGATAGAACCCTCCAGAAGAACAGTATAGATCTTACGATAATGCTAAAAGGACGACACCAGCTCCAAGTTTTAGCGCGAGACTTTTTCGTGTCTCTGTTACGTTGCAAACTTTAAAACATTGCCCCACCACGAAAAGTAAAACGTTTCTCATTGGATAGACAGAATTTTTTAGGTGGAGCTTAAGGTTAACATTGAGGCCCTGATTGGTCGGATGAAAACACAGCTAAATAGTTTTTTTAAACTAACTTTGGTAAATCGTAGTAAGGAGAAGTTAGGAGAGAGTTGCTTCCGAGACGGCGAGGTGAGCAGAGGTGTGGTGCCCACCGCCCGCTGACGAACACCGACAAGGTAATGAACGCATAACAACGCATAAAGCTCCACTCAGAACTGCAGAAGTCTCATCTGTTGCGCCCCTTTTTTGCGTAACGCTAGTGTCGATCGTCAATTAAATCTCATGGTGTTCACATTTGCCACTTGAAGTAAAACTCAGATACGCGATGATTTTTCTGTTATATAGTTATTGAGAAGCCACATCAGCCACTGTAATTTACGACAAGTTAGATAAGTAATTAAGGATAATTAGGGTCACTGTAGACCATTTGGTAGTTTTCTCTCTTGTGAAACTTAATTTAAACATAGATTGTAGATGTGATATGGCATAGGTCATCCTTCGATCCATTGTAAAACTTGGAAACTCACTCAGGGAATATTCGTTCATATTTTTGTTGAACGCAGTTGGTTTTTACCATCCTGTATTAAAACATTTCCTTTTATCAATAGTGCAATTTATAAACAATGTTTTGTGAGTAGAATAAAATTTCCAATGGTAAACTTAACTGCTTTTTCGACGTTATTTTACCACCTAACTAAAAATAGGAAAGCCTTGAACCCCTTCCACTAAATTTAGTTAGTATTAAGATTCTTTTACAGGGAGTGCAGTAGAGCTGACGCTGAAATCGTTAAGTATTTGGTTATATCATCGCTAGTCTCACTGAACTCTTCTGAATTCTACATGTCATGTGTGGTCTGGCGTCTCCTTACCAGCAACAGGTCCCAGGTTCAAACTAGTCAATTCCCTAAAAAACACGCTCAGAGCGTCGTTGTGCGGAAGTTGTAGGGAGACACGATATAGAACAAACAGACACCACGCAGAATGATAGAAACTGGCGACCCTGCCAGGATGGTATAATACCATGATTGAAGGTCGACCATATCCCTAACTAGGTCAGAAAAATATCCTGTTGAAAAATTTTCGTAATAAAAATTTTTTTTAACGTTATAAATATTCGAAAACAGTAGCTGCAGCGATAGATAGTAAGAAAGTATTCAATAAAAGTTTTACAATATGGCAGAGACAATAGCATAATTAAGTTGTGAATTTTAATATTGTTACAATTAAGTTTTCTCCTCAATGTAAGCGCACAGGTGGCGGATACATCATTGACAAGTTGGTTCTGAATGGAGTAAGTGAATGGATTGTCAAGTCGTGTGTGCAAAAAGTTTATGAAACGCGTGAGATCGTATGAGCGCATGTTGACTCGAAGTAGGGCGCATGAATTGCTTTTAAAACAGAAAATAAGGGATTCGGAAAGATTAGCAATGGCAGATCGAGACCTTGACCGAATTGAGGTAGAGACCCAGCATGAAAATGGACAGAGAATAGAGGACAGTACAACAGACGATGCAGTATCACGAGAAATACGACATATAACACACCATAACGAGGATAATGTACGCCAAGGCATAGGAAACGTAAGTCAGCATACGACAGAGGAGCAGGAAAGTAGAGAGACAGTCGATGAGGATTCTAACTTGCGTCTTGAATTCGTAGAACCCATAGTACAAGTAATCAGAGGTCCCTCACCACAGAGTACAAGGAATGCGAGCAGAAACGTGTCACAGCACAGTTCAATGCAATCGGTTGCGAACCAACACTTGGGCGAAAACACAGAGCGTAGGACGTCGGAAGACGTCTGGCAGAATTATTACAACAAACTACGGAAACCATGACAAGGCAAAATAAAGAAATTGCGAACCAAAATAAAATTCAGAATGCAGAAACCACGGGACAAATGCGTGAGATTAAAGAACAAAACAAAAAAATTCAGTTACGCCTAAGTCGTATTGAAGACGAGGCAAAAGGATCTCGAGAAGTGATAGGAAACTTCATAACAGGTCACAATCTATTGAGAACAGACATTGACAAGGTACAAGCGGACGTACAAACATTGCGTAATGACATTCAGGGCGAGATCAAAACATTCCGTAACAACACCCAGGGAGAAGTCAAGAAACTAGAGAAACAGATAAACGAAATTACTAGACAAGCAACAGGAACAGCGCGTGAAATTGTTGAAAACAGTGTGTTACACAAACGTATCACAAAAGCAGCGCTGAAATGATATGGTAACCGCATAGTCAAAATAGAAGCGCAAACGAAGCGACAATTTCAGAAATTGCGAACAGAGTTGTTGCAAACCATTGAAGAGCGTAGTGAACAGGATCGAAGAAGCACAGAGTCTACAACCACATCCGTATCTGTAACAGCACCGGAAAAACAAGCAATTAACGAAGATATTTACGCATTTGCGATTCCAATCACAAGCGGAAAGTAACATACGTGAAAGCAGACAGCCTGCACTGCAACAAACACATTTCGAAATTTTTGTTGAACAAACGTCATCACAAACACATGCGGAACCACAAATGTATGTTTCAAGACAGTTTGGATCGTGCAATGAATCAGCAAGGTTAGCCAGACAAGATACCGAACCAATACCTGACAATGGAAAGTCAGGTCGCGAAGAGTACAGTGCAATGCATTCAGCTACACGTTGATAACCGATGGAAGAAAATTATTGCGTACCACTCCAACGATACAGTGGACAATATCCAATGGATCTACCACAACCGAAAAGAACGACGGGAGAAATGATCAGAAACAAAAGTGGCGAAGAATCGTGAATTTCATTTTGAACTATGACGAAGTACGGCAACGATCATTTCCTCACAGTCAGAAAATTTCAACCCTTTCGAGAAGGAAACTCATTACTTCCACGAACTTTTATTGATCAATTCCGAGTAGGATTACCAGAACACTGGACGCTAGCACACAAATTAGACTTTATATGTGCACACATGTCAGGAACAGTCACAGAAACCATGCAGAATGTTGCAGCGACATGCCGATCGTACGAAGATTCCAGAGAGAAGTTTCTCTCACGATATTGGTCCAGCGAAGCACAGAACACAGTGAAGTACGAATTATTAAAGAACCCATATTTTGAAAATTCAGGAGAGAAGAGTCCCGTGAAATTTTTCGAATTAATGGCAAAGAAAAATCAATGCTTAGATGTACCATACAGTGACGGAGAGTTGATTAAATTATGCGCGATGAAGCTACCATTGAAATACCAGCAATTATTAGTAGGTCGCGGAGGCAATGACGTCGAAGCATTTAAAGGTATTCTAAGAGAACTAGAGTTCGTATTTTCGGAAGATGACGCAAGAAAAAGACGAAGCGCACGTGAAAACGAAAGAAGAAAGCAGTGGAATTCACAAGACACAGTACGAAGAAACAATAATTACGAACCATGTGATAACTTCGCACCAAGAAACGACAATAGATTTCAACAAAGAATCGGTTATGGATTTAGAAGAGAATATGGCAATAACTATAATTCACCCAGGAACGGCAACAACTATTACAGAGGCAATAACGAAAACCGGAACGGGTACTGGAGAACCAATAGACCGACAAATTATCAACAAAGAAACCACTATCAACAAGCTGAACAAGAAAACAGAATACAGAATGAGATTTTCACTCTGCAGCGGAGTGTGCGCTGATATGAAACTTCCTGGCAGATTCAAACTGTGTGCCCGACCGAGACTCGAACTCGGGACCTTTGCCTTTCGCGGGCAAGTGCTCTACCATCTGACCTACAGTAGCACGACTCACGGCCGGTACTCACAGCTCCACTTCTGCCCGCGAATGGCAAAGGTCCCGAGTTCGAGTCTCGGTCGGGCATACAGTTTTAATCCGCCAGGAAGTTTCATAAAGAGAATACAGATAGAAGAGGTGGAGGTAAGACCACCAAACCCCGATAAAAGTTCGAATTGACAGCTAAGCGCCCATGCCAAAGAGAATGACGCACCTACCCATGACAATTGCAGCACCTTGAACAGAGAAGTAAAAATCTTATCACGAGAAGAGAAGAAGAAAGAAACAAACCCGCAGGGACCAGATGAAAACGAAGACAATAAAATGACAATATCGTGTTGGGACGAAATTAATTGGGAGAATACTGACGAGGAAGATGAATTACCAGAGGCATGCACAACGAATGTGGGGGAAAGGATGAAGTAATGAGTATTGCAGAGCTATTTGAGGTGGAAACCAGGGAAAACGAATTAAATAAGGATAATGCGCAGTCGACAGAAGTTGAAAATAAGTTATGAGTGGGCGCACTACCCAACGTATATAATGAAGGAAGTTATGAAGCGACCATTAGAGCATTTAGATGCGATTATGTGGAAGTAGCGACGAAGAAGGAGAAGATAGACGAGGATGAAAAAGTAGAGGATGTCGAAGAAAGCGTAAATGAAGGAAGAAATAGAGAAGAGGAAATAAAAGAGAGAGAAGTAGCAGTCGAAGCTTATCCTACAGTAAGTTCGAATTCACAAGGGAAATTCCTAAAAAGACTCATGTATGATTCAGTGGAGAATTCATTGATGCAAGAAGAAGAAGAAGAACAGAACCAACCCTTTCAAATTCAACCAATTGTGAAGGCCATGGTGAAGCATATCCCAGTCAATATTGTAATTGATAGCGGAAGTGAACTGACTGCGATCTCAGAAAATTTATTCATACAGTGTAATGCCAATGAGGAATTGCCAGTTCTGAAAACACGTAAGATGAAAGTAAGAGGTCTTATTAGAAACAATGCTGCGGAAGTTACGAAACAAACAGAGTTAACTCTTTCGTGCCAAGGTCAAAAGATCGAAGCCAAATTCGTGATTATACCTAAACTAACTGTAGATTTGATTATAGGTGCAGATTTTTTAAATGAGAGAAGTGCGATAATAGATATGGGGAAAGGTAGCGTAACATTCGGGAATGTCACAATTCTCTTTGAGCAAAAGCTAAAATTGAGAGAAATACCAGTTATAAATAAACAATTAAGAATGACGTGAGATAAAGGGGGTGAAGAATTAGAATGGTATGCACAAAAGGGGGAATCGCCTCAACTCATGTTAGAAGTCCATAAAGAAATCGACGAAAAACTGCGAGAAGTTCAAGGTACTTTGGAACTCAGAAAAAGAGATTTAGAGGGTATTTTACGAGGTAAAGCAGAGGTATTTTTACCTAAGACTGGCAGTATTAAACACTTTCAGTACAAGTTTGAAGATTAATTTTATTACTGGTAAATAATCAGTACAATATTTCAAGATTATGTTGCAGATAAGATCGTCAGGAGAAAGAAGAATGAAGAGGGAGGAAGGTGGGAAAAAGAAAGTAGTTTCAATAATAACACCAATAGTACCATAGATTAAGGTGAAGGGATAAAGCATAGATAGTCTAGCAGCATGAAATACTAAAATGCTATACACAATGACACTACACAAAAATAAAAAACGAATTTGAGGATTCTTGAGTAGATGTTAAGACTCAAAATATCTTAGAATTGTAACATGGAAAAGGCGCCGAAATTTGTAAAGCTTTTAAGAAGGCGTAAAACAATGTAGGTACTAGACGTATGTTAGATGATTATAAGTAAAACTTTTTGTACGAACCATTGTAAAAACTCCAGCAAAGACCAGATGCAATGACCCACAAGTTGCAATACGAGAGGTATCAAGAAAGAAAAGGACGTAATTAGCATGACATGTTTCCTACAAGGCAGAAGTGCTGAAAGAAGGGAAAGGACAGCGGGACCAACAGAAGGCCCTTGTAACTGAAGTGGGCAATAAATTTGACTGCTAGGCGGAACCCTGCTGGAACGAACACGGACCCGCACAGTAGCGGAACCCTGCAGTGATGTGACGGGACGCCGAACGCCGGGTCTCCAAGTACCCCAAATGAACGGAGCGAGCAAGAAATGGCCTGATGAGAAGACCCCTTGGGCCAACCACCACTGGCAAAAAATGTGTAAAAGTCATACTATCGCTATTAAACAGAATGCTGACGCACGAAACTGAAGGAAATGTCCACAAAGTAAAAATGACACGCCCAAACAATTTATCAAACTGTTACTAGGAGGAGAACTTCAAAGCGACTAGTTATCAATAAATATTTCCATATCCTGCCCAGAAAAGAACCAAGAAGCAAGTAAGAAGCAGAGAAAAAGCAGGAAGGACAGTAGTTGAAGACTTGCAAGATTGAGACCAAGAAAGAAGATGGGTGAAGAATAGACGAGATACCTTCCCAAATCCCTACCTATTGTAAACTAGTCGTCTGCGAAGTATTACAACGAAAAACGACCGCTTTCAGCGACACATAACAATGACTTTCATGCATACAAAGCCAGTAAACCACGAGATTCTGCACTCACAGCTCCATTCCATTATGGGACCTCCACAACAGCAACACACACTTGCAAAAGCTAAAACTGGAAGAAATACCAGTTATAAACAAACAATTAGGAATGACGCGAGATAAAGAGGATGAAGAATTAGAATGGTATGCACAAAAGGGGGAATCGCCTCAACTCATGTTAGAAGTCCATAAAGAAATCGACTAAAAATTGCAAGAAGTTCAAGGTATTTCGGAACATAGTAAAAGAGAATTAGAGGGTATTTTACGAGATAAAGTAGAGGTATTTTTACCTAAGAGTGGCAGTATTAAACACTTTCAGTACAAGTTTGAAGTAAAACAGCACAAACCATTTAGAGTGCTACCCTATACAATCCCATTAAGCTGCTGGAATAAAGTATTCCGTGAGATATCTAAAATGTTAGATGACGATATTATTGAAC
The DNA here is from genome assembly GCF_021461395.2 of Schistocerca americana. Classification (NCBI taxonomy): domain Eukaryota; kingdom Metazoa; phylum Arthropoda; class Insecta; order Orthoptera; family Acrididae; genus Schistocerca; species Schistocerca americana. The sequence goes on along the minus strand of NC_060119.1, from coordinate 336,091,943 downwards.
CAGCTACCTCCACATATAACAGCCCGCTCCATACTGTACAGAAACGAGATGGGAGCATCAGGTTAGTGCTTGATTCCAGACAGATCAACACAATCATAATCACTGAGACAGATCACCCAGAAAAATTAGAGGAATTGATACAAAACTTCCACGGTGCTAAAATATTTTCATCAATTGATTAACAGAGTAGTTTCTGGCAAATAGAATTGGCCCCAGAATGTACAAAATTTACAGCATTTATCGTATTCGGTAGATGTTACCAGTTTAAACAATTGCCATTTGGTTTAAACATACCATCAGCAGCGTGTATTAGGGGATTTAATACTATACTCAGTTCTGAAATTTTACAAAGAATTACTTGTTATGTTGATGATGTGATTATAGCAGAACCCTCTTGGGAACATCACAACGACACATTAAATCAGTTTTTACAGATAATGAAAGAGCATGGGGTCACAATAAATACAACAAAATCCAAATTTGGGAGGCGAGAGGTCAAATGTCTAGGACACATAATTTCCGAGAAAGGGGTAATGCCCAACCCAGAAAAACTAATGGCAATCAAAGAATTCTGTACTCCATATAATAAGAAAACTCTCAGAGGATTTCTAGGTCTCACTGGATTCTATAAAAAATTTATTTGGATCGACTCTCTCGCAACACCACACCTATGTGCACTGACTGGAAAAAACACGCCATGGGTATGGGATCAACAAGCCAATGAAGAATTTTTAAAAGTGAAAAACGCACTAACAACAGCACCGATTTTAGCAAATCCTGATTTAACACAAAATTTTTATATGGCCACTGATAGCGCGAAAACAGGTTTAGGTGTTGTTTTATTCCAAGAATACGAACAGGCAGGGCTAAGATCATATAGAACAATTGCATTTGCCAGTCGGGTACTCACAAAAAGCGAGAAAAACTATTCAGTCACGGAGCTGGAAGCATTGTCCATTGTATGGGGCTTCCAACGTTTCTGATACCTCCTATTCGGAAGAAAAACAAAAGTATATACTGACCACAAAGCATTAGAATTTCTCTTATCCGCCAAACTAACGCATGGGAGGTTAGCCAGATGGATGTTAATACTACAAGAATTTGACTTCACTATTACACATACCAGGACCAGCCAGTGTATTAGCAGATGCTTTATCACGATGTCCACATGGTGCATCCAATAACATAGGTTTGAAGCAGCAGAAGACCAGTTTACAATGTACTGTGTGAAACAAGAACCTTTCGAAAACTACATGACGACAGCATTGAAAAACATAGGCAAACAACAGGACAAGGATCCCGAAATGCTAGAAATCAAACACAAGTGGAGAAGTAAGGATTTTCCAGACATTCAACAGCACTATCTCGTAAAAAAACAATGTTTTATTTTTTAGATGAAATGTTGCAACGAATGAATGGTTAATTTATATCCCAGATGAACTAATTAATAAGTACATGTGGTATACACATTTAAGTAACTGCCACATTGGAGCAAAGAAATGCTTTTTAAAAATAAAACAAACAAGCCATTTTCCTAATATGGAAAGACGAATTAGAACAGTATTAGTCAAATGCAAAAATGTATGAGGGCTAAACACGTCACTTTCCAAACCAAACCACCTATGTTTCCAATAATCCCTAAAAGATTAAAACAAATAGCTGCAACTGATTTGATGAGGCCCCTCCCACGCACAAAAAATGGATATCTTTTCATATTTGTCGTTTTGGAACTTACTTCTAAATATGTTACCGTGACACCATTAAAACGGGCAACAGGTCTTACTATAAGTAAAGCATTTAGACTAGATTTTCTCAGACAAGTAGGTCGAGTGGAACGAATAATTTCGGAAAATGGCCCACCATACAAATCAGTGCAATGGCAGAACGCATTAAAACAACACAAAATAAAACCCATCTACATATCTAAGTACAAACCTAGCGTAAATCCAGCAGAACGATCTATAAAGGGCATGGGCACTTTATGCCAATTATATGCAGGCAAAAGACACAGCACTTGGGATATATACCTTAAAGATTTTCAAGAAGTAATAAATGAAATGCCACATAGCACTACACTACTACCTCCAGTTACTGTACTTAAAAATATTGAACCCCCAAACATAACCAGAGAAAATGTTAGATTTCCTATTGTACCACGTAGACAGCCCAAACATGTCATAGCAACAGCACTCTCCAACATCAGAAAGGCAGCCATTAAAAGAAAAGAAAGAGGAGATAGAACAGCAATTAAAAGAACATTCTCAGTAGGCCAGAAGGTTTTTGTAAAAACACACCATCTCTCCAGCAAACAGAAACACAAAATACATAAGTTTTACGCTGCATACAAAGGACCTGTCATAATTAGCCGAATTGCTCATGATAATGCTGTGGAACTAATGAACCCAAAAACAGGCAAAACCTCAGGACTTCACCATGTGAGCCATATCAAAAAGTTTGAAGATTAACTCTATTACTGGTAAATAATCAGCACAATATTTCAAGATTATGCTGCAGATAAGATCGTCAGGAGAAAGAAGAGTGAAGAGAGAGGAAGGTAGGAAAAAGAAAGTAGTTTCAATAAAAACCAAAACAAAAATAACAAAAATAGTACCATAGATTAAGGTGAAGCAATAAAATGTAGATAGTCTAACAGCATGAAATACTAAAATACTATACAACACGATACTACAAACAAAAAAAAAACGAATTTCAGGATTCTTTTAGAAGTTATGACTCATAATATCTTACAACTGTAACATGGAAAGGGTGCCGAAATTTGTAAAGCATTTTAAGAAGGTGTAAAACAATGTAGGTACTAGACACATGTTAGATGATTATAAGTAAAACTTTTTGTAAGAACCACTGTAAAAAGTCCAGCAAGGACGAGATGCAATGACCCACAAGTTGCAACGAGAGAAGTATCAAGAAAGAAAAGGACGTAATTAGCAAGGCACGATTCCTACAAGGCAGAAGCAATGAGAGAAAGGAAAGGACAGCGAGACCAACAGAAGGCCCTTGTATCGAAAGTGAGCAATAAATCAGCCCGCTAGGCGGACCCTGCTGGGACAGAACACAGAGATGCACAGTGGCGGAGCCCTGCAGAGACACGACGGGACACTGAACGCCGGAAGGGTCTCTGAGTGCCCCGACTCGGCGTAGCAAGCAAGAAACGGCCTGACGAGAATACAGCTTGGGCAAGCCACCAAAAATGGCAAAAAAAAAGTGTAAAAGTCACACTACCGCTCTTAAACAGCACGCTGATGCACAAAACTGAAGAAAACATCCTCAAAGTAGAAATGACATGCCCAATATATTTATCAAACTGTTACTAAGAGGAGAACTTCAAAGCGACTAGTTATCAATAAATATTTCCATATCCTGCCCAGAAAAGAACCAAGAAGCAAGTAAGAAGCAAAGAAAAAGCAGGAAGAACAGAAGTTGAAGATTCGCAAGATTGAGATCAAGAAAGAAGATGGGTGAAGAATAGACGACATACCTTCCCATATCCCTATCCTACTGTAAACTAGTTGTCTGCGAAGTATTACAACGAAAAACGACTGCTTTCAGCGACACATAACGATGACTTTCACGCATACAAAGCCAATAAACCACGAGATTCTGCACTCACATCTCCATTCCATTATGGGACCACCACAACAGCAACACACACTTGCAAAGCCAACAAGGAACGACGAACGAAGCTGTACATCAAATACTTGCCCACATCCATCTCGCTCAAGTCCATCACCTTCGTGCAAAAAACATTCGCCAACCTCATACTTAAACATTCATAGAATTGTGTGAATGTGTGAAATCAAATTGTGCAAAAGAAATGTGTGAAAAACTAAATACGTTAAGCACACAAGACAGCTATAAACTACAAAATAACAGTCATTGACTATGGACTTAAGTAAAAAATAGACTATCGATAAAAATAAGTCATTAGTTCTGAAATGGACAGCATATAAAGAACAAAAGTAAGGCATAATAAACACTAAAACTATATGCCACTTATTTTCTCCTCATAAAAATAAAAGAAAACTATATTTTACTTATTTTCTCCTTACAAAAACAAAGAAAAAAAATTATCTTGTTGGTTGTTTTCCCTTTATTTTAACATTTGTACCATTTGTTAGGATAATATCTCAATACTTGTGTATGTATATTTCTTCGTCAAAGCAATTCCTAGAAATAATTCTTATTTGTTAGTGTAACAATGTTGAAATGAGCATCTAGAAACAAAAACATTTTACTTGTACATGACATTTAGAAAATGTGTTAGGAATAGATTTTACTTAATTACTACATTTATAAAAAAAATGTATTTCTAAGAAAATCGATGTGAAATACTCATCACTTTCAATAACAAACTTCTAAAAAAACAAACTTCTCACTTAAATAAAGAAAGAAAATAATTGAAAATTATAAATAGCATAAAAATATTCTTCTCTTGTCATTTTTGAGAGTAATGTGGAAGAATATAAAAATATAAATTAGCAATACAAACTAGCATAGAACCAGAATAATGTGGCTGAACAATAGGCAACAAAATTTAGATAAAGGAATAATTTTTGACTGACTTAGACAACGATTCAATCATTGCCTAAATACAGTGCAAAAATTAAGTTCGAAGGGTGGTGATAAGTAAGGTGTCATACAAATCCAACACCTTCCATGAAAACCCTGACATGATAAGCAAATCCAGTAGTATGTTACATAGCTCCGAATAAATCGTTACATTAAATTAACCAAAGTAATACGAGTAACAAGTGAGCAAATGGAATACCACAGAGTAACACAAGAATGCCTAAATGCATGTCATACCTTCCCACCATGAGACAGACGCAGTTCCGATGGGAGAAACAAGAACAGAAGCTGCGAGCAGAACCGTGTTAAGCTGGAAGGCCCTACGATAAGGGACAGACACCCACGTCGCCAGCTAACCGCTAGGACCACACCCTAGCCGCAAGTTTTAGCGTGAGACTTTTTCACGTCCCTGTTACGTCAGGACCACCCCCCAGCCCACGTTAAAAGATAGAGCCCTCCAGAAGAACAGTATAGATCTTACGATAACGCTAAAAGGACCACACCAGCTGCAAGTATAGCGTGAGACTTTTCCGCGTCTCTGTTACGTTACAAACTTTAAGAACATTGCCACAGCACGAAAAGTATAACGTTTCTCATTGGATGGACAGAATTTTTTTAGGTGGAGCTTAAGGTTAACATTGAGACCCTGATTGGTCAGATGAAAACACAGCCAGATATATTTTTTTAAACCAACTTCGGTATATTGTAGTAAGGAGAAGTTAGGACAGAGCTGCTTCCAAGATGGCGAGGTAAGCGGAGCTGTGCTGCCTGCCCCCCCTGATGAAGACCGACAAGGTAATGAACGCACGCGATGCCACATAACAGCACATAAAGCTTCACTCAGAACTGCAGAAGTCTCATCTGTTACACCCCCTTTCTTGCGTAATACTAGTGTCGATCGTCAATTAAAGCTCATGGTGTTCACATTTGCAACTTGAAGTAAAAATCTGAAACGCGATGATTTTTCTGTTATATAATTATTGAGAAGCCACATCAGCCACTGTAATTTACGACAAGTTAGATAAGTAATTAAAGATAATTGAGGGTCACTGTAGAACATTTTGATAGTTTTCTCTCTTGTGAAACTTAATTTAAACCTAGATTATAGATGTGATATGGCATAGGTCATCCTTCGATCAATTGTAGAGCTTGGAAACCCACTCGGGGAATATTCGTTCACATTTTTGTTGAACGCAGTTGGTTTTTACCATCCTGTATTAAAACATTTCCTTTTATCAATAGTGCAATTTATAAACAATCTTTTGTGAGTAGAATAAAATTTCCAACGGTAAACATAACTGCTTTTTCGACGTTATTTTACCAAGTAACCAAAAATAGGAAAGCTTTGCACCCCTTTAGTTAGTATTAAGATTCTTTTACAGGGAGTGCAGTGGAGCTGACGCTGAAATCATTAAGTATTTGGTTATATCATCGCTAGTCTCACTGAACTCTTCTGAATTCTACATGTCATGTGTGGTCTGGCGTCTCCTTACCAGCAACAGGTTCCAGGTTCAAACTAGTCAATTCCCTAAAAAACACGCTCAGAGCGTCGTTGCGCGAAAGTGGTAGGGAGACACGATATAGAACATACAGACACCACGCAGAATGTTAGAAATCAAAATTTGAAAAAGTTTGTATAGGTCTTAAGCCATAAGATATATTTTCTAATTTGTATGTGGCCTTCATCCAAGCTTTCCAGCTTAAATTGAAAACTGTAAATTTCTTTGTCTATGGTTTAAACTGTGAGATTGTTTGGGTTTTGTATGTGGTGTTCAACCAAGTTTTATGTGAAGCATTTTAAGATAAAGCCTTTAGCATATTTTAGTTGAAATTTAGAAGCTCTTCGCTTTAGGCTGTAAGCCATAAAATCGTTTTCTGTATGGTGTGTGGCCATCAGCCGATTTTTAATCTCTCTTTAATTAAAAATTCAAAATCTTTGTCTTGCTCTTAAGTCATAAGATTATGATCGTTTAGTATGAGGCGTTCAGCTGAGTTTTACACGATACATTTTAAGATAAGGTCTTCAGCCATTTCAGATTGAAAGCTCTTCATCCTACGTCTTAAGCCGGCTCATTGTTTTGTCCATATGCGGCCTCCAACCGAGTTTGCAGCCTGTTTAGATTAAACATTGAAAACCTTTGTCTCGGCCTTAAGCCATAACACTTTTCTTGGTTAATGTGTGACCTTCAACTAAGTTATATGGGGAAAATTTCAGCTAAGGCTTTCAGCCTATTTATATTGAAGATAAAAATTGTTTTCTAAATAAGTGAAACCTCCAGAAGAACTCCTGTACCTCAATTCCTTGCTTAGGCCGTGTGCCTTGGGTTTTCGATGTGGTCTTCAGCCGACCTAAATTAAGTCAAACGGGACCTTTAGTTAAAACTTTGAGAGTTTTGATTTTTGATGGTGTGATTGTATGTTTTAACAAATAAGTGTAACTAACAGTAACTTATTTTTGCCCCTTTCCGCAAATATAGCCCCATCTGCTCTGTGATGCTAGCCCAGTGATTTCACCGTCTGTACCAACAAAAGCTGATACTAAGCGACCGTCAAACACGGGTGCTCTAAACGGAAGACCTCTTTCTCCCCACTGCTGGCTTCCCAGCAAAGCTTGACTCTCTCCATTGTAACTGCAGAAGGCGAATAATATTCTCGAAACCATGGAATATTCTCCCTTTCTACAGATTCCTCCAAACGCCGACCTACCATATTTTAGTCTTTTGTCGTCCAGCGCGGAAAGTTTGCATGGAAATACCTATACCCGTTAATTAGGAATTCATTCAGTGGTACGCTTCTCAGAGGAAAAATACTCGGAAATAACCCAGCCCGCATGATTTCTGAGGTAATGCTTCCTCGTTCCTCTCTTCGGCATCCCAGATTTTCAGAGTTTCTGAAGTATTATCCGGTTATACCTCCGGCTCCGCTACAGTACTCTCCAGACGCCGCTCTGTTGTGTTCCAGCACTCATGTGCCCCGACCGTCCGTCTAGGGCCACTTCCTGTGTTAAGCAGGACCAACACACCTGTACGGGCTTTTCCACCCAGGGTCTAAGTTACGCCTGAATTTTCATTTCCACTGGGGTTCCAACCTCTGCTAGTATAGGTAATCATTCATTACACTGTTTTGATAATAACAACGATCCATCACCTTTCATGCAATAAGCGTTAACATCTGTTTACAAGGTTTACATGACAATGCCCTTTAAATATTCAGATATACGATGTACAACCTATCAAATGATAGCTAATTCCCGTTAGAAATCACGGCTATGTAGATAAGCCCCTGTAAGGTGCGAAATTATAGCCACCTTACAACCAATGCGGCGGCCCGTCTTGTCCGGAATCGCTTCTCACTAGCTCCAGCCAAGAGACGCTGCAGGCTGCCAAAAGCACTACATTGAGGTTCGCCAACTAGTAGCTGACGTGCTACGCTGCTTTACTGATAGATGGCGACGCCAAAGATCACGTCTGTCGAGAGCTGTGCTCGCTGGTTTCTTCTGACTGGCGTCTCCCACTATGTGCAATGAGGTGACAAAAGTCATGAGATACATCCTAACATTCTGCCGCACCACCTTTTGCCTGGCATAATGCTGCACAACTCAATGTGGCATGCACTCAAGTCGTTGGAAGTCCCCTGCACGAATGTTGAGCCGCGCTGCCTCTACAAATGTCCGTAAATGAGAAAAGTGTTGTGGTGGAGAATTTTGTGCACGTACTGACCTCTGCATTATGTCCCATATATCTTCGATTAGATTCATGTCTGTCAATCATGGTGGCCAAATCATTCGCTCGAGCTGTCTAGAACGTTCTTCAAACCAATCGCGAATACCTGTGGCTTGGTGATATGGCATATTGACATCCACAAAAATCCCATTATTGTTTGGGAAAATGAAGTCCACGAATGGCTGCAAATGGTCTCCAAGTAGTCGAACGTAACCATGCAGTCAATGTTTGTTTCAACTGGGCCAGAGCACATAGTCCATTCCATGTAAACACAGCCCACACCATTACGAAACCAACAGCAGCTTGCACAGTGCCTTATTGGCTACTTAAGTCCATGGCTTCATGATGTCTGCGCCGCACTCGAACCATAGCATCAGTTCATATCAACTGAAATCGGAACTCATCTGGCCAGGCCACGGTTTTCTGGTCGTCTAGGGTCTGGTCAATATGATAAGGAGCCCAGGAGAGGTGATGTCGTGCTGTTGGCAAAGACCTAGGGACGTCTGATACCATAGTCTGTTAATGCAAATTTCGTCGCACTGTGCTAACGGACACATTCCTCGTATGTCCCACACAGATTTCTGCGATTCTTTCAAGCAGTGTTGTTTGTTAGCACTGAAAAATCTACGCACATGCCGCTGCTCTCGGTCGGCAACTGCGTTGTCCGCTGTAAGAGGTAATGCCTGAAATTTGGCAGTCGCGGCACATTAATGACACTGTGGATTCCGGAACACTGAATTCTCTAACGATTTCCAAAATGGAATGTCCTATGCATCTAGATCCAACTACCGTTCGATGTTGAAAGTCTGTTAATTCCGGTAGTGTTGCCACAATCACGTCGGAAACATTTTCACATGAATCACTTGACTACAAATGACAGCATCTCGCGTGGATCTTCACGGCGATAACTTGTCCTCCGATGTGTGATGGAGTTCGCAGCAGTTATTGCTTTGCCTCCCATGCATGCCGATGTAATGCGTCTTCACGTGTAGGTTGTCATCTTGGGTGTCTCCTCAGCACAGTTATGCAGTGCTAGCTAGGCAGCGAGCAGGTGTGGCCATCGGGTGGTGACGCTGCACGGCAGTTTTCGGCCCAGCGTCCTGATTTGTGCCTTGTGTGACCGGCCAGCACGTTCGTAAAAGGTGCGGGCGGACATCTGGAAGAGGCCACGGAGCAGAGGTACGTCGTGAAGATGAGCGGTGAGGAAATCGAAAGGCAGGTGTAAGGCCAGCCGAAGTATGCGATTCTGCAGTGTCTCCAGCTCCTTCAAGTTCGTGTCGGCGGCGTTCCCCCCAGACGACGGCGGCGTATTGGAGTACAGGGCGGACCAGCGCCTTGTACAGAGTGAAAATGACAGCACCGGCAATGCACAGCCCTTTTATACCTTGTGTACGCTATACTACCGCCATCTGTACATTCATATCGCTATCCCATTACTTCCGTCACCTCAGTGTAAGCCGGCGACACAGAACTGCAGTAGTTTCTTCTGCCGCTTGCTTCTATAGTGGGTCCTCGCTACAATCTTTTGCATCTCTCTCTCTACTCACTGTACTTGTATTATTGAGAAAACTTATTGAGGGCCTGAATATTAATATTTCATGTAAAATACTTCTCTTTACAAATGGGAAAGGTGCCAATCGTTATTCCAGTTAATATATGCCGCATACTATTCGATCACTTCGGCAGTATGACATTCCATGAAGTGGAAGAGGAACTGAAGGACGCCACTGCAACACTGATTTCTGAAAGAACTGTTGGACAATCCGCTGTTATGGAAGAAGATATTTGCTATGCTTTGACGGAACACATCTCTAAGATGTAGCAGTTACTGAAGATGAAGGTACATCAGAAAATCATGAGGAGTCCTTTATCTGAAGCATAGTCCTTTATTCCGAAACAGTACTAAATTTCGAATATTAGAAGTTTACGGTCGGAAACTGGAAAGAAGAATAAAAGGTTGCTTTCGTCCATGAAGCATAAATATGGCAAATATACTTCAGCGGTACAGCTGTATCTCTGGGAAAGACATGTTCTTCAAAATGTCTCTAAACATGATAAGATGCTGGACTTTAAGTATTAGAAGCTGAGGATCATCAACCGGTTATTCATGATACTGATCTTGGAAAGCGGGTTCAAAATGGTTCAAATGGCTCTAAGCACAATTGGACTTAACATCTGAGGTCATCAGTGCCCTAGACTTAGAACTACTTAAACCTAACTAAACTAAGGGAATCACACACATCCTTGCCCGAGGCAGGATTACAACATGGGAATTTAGCAGCAGCGCAGTTCCGGATTGAAGTGCCTAGAACCGCTCGTCCACAGCGGCCGGCTCAATAGCAGGCCTTGCGAGTGAGCAGGGAAGTAAAGTTACATAATTCCATGGTAAGTCCCTGGTGGCTACTGAATTTTACAACGGCGCAACGAATATTCTACCTCAGAAGGACACAAATCTTATAACTCGAAACCGTATAAACGATGAAAATCATTGACGAGGCCGTTTTGTGTAAGTAAGAAACTCATCTGAATTATGGCGGCTGAAAATTTCTATAACTGCTAAGAGCGGAGCTGCACTCTGCACGTACTTTGTTCTAAAAGGGTGCAAAGGAAATTGACTTTATTGTACAGTCATTGTCATCAGTTACTCACTGTTACATAACCCACCCTTTAGACTCTGTATTTGGCAAAATTCTTATCTTCCTTTCCAAAATTTCAAAAGAAACTAATGGAAGGTATAGGCCGTCAATTCGAGAATCTCTTCGCGAAGCCCGAAATGTCCTTGCGATGGCATCAAAATCTGGTAAGCTAACGTCTAATCACGGAAACAGATATTTGACAGTAGTTTTCCTTCCCAGTACACGAGAAAAGAAAATATATATTATTAATGCTAAATTCCTTGGTCAGTCATTCTAAAATAATCACTTTGAGCGTGATACCTGTGAATGAGGCGATCCCTAAAGGTTTGACAGGACAGGTACAGCTGTTGGGCGAATATGGCTTTGATGTTAAAAGTGATCTTGTGATAAGATTTTCAGACCTAGTTCTGCTGAATGATTATTAAGGCAATGTGCTCTTCAGAAACAATATAATCAAGCTGCAGTCACTAGTATATTTTCAGTTCTTTTCACCGAGGTTTTCCAATGCACTAAAGTATACCTGTTGCGAATTAGGATATCTAGAGGATCGCCCTCCACAATATGAGAATCTTGCTGAATTGTTTCATAGCGTATTGTCTATCATTTGTATTATGTGAAGAAATTTCGTTCAATCTAGGTTGACCAACCGAGGTGGTGCAGGGGTTAGCATACTGGTCTTGTATTCGGGAGGACGCCAGCTCAAACCCATCCTGATTTAGGTTTCCTGCGATTTCCCTACGTCGATTCAGGCAAATGCCGGGACGATTCCTTTGAGGAGTCACGGGCGGTTTTCGGACATATGACCTCGCTGTTCGATCCCCTCGCCCGAATCAACCAACCTCTAACGATGATCATTTCTGTAATACTTTTGTACCATATTAATGAGTTACTTATTATCAATTAAAAGAATACACGGTAAACTACAAGCAAAATAATAAGTGAGTTTAATGCGTTAAATAAAAATTTCACGTTACAACAACTGTAAGTATAACAAACGCAATAATAACAAACGTTTACATTTTTTAATCTGGTCCGCTAAAATATTCCAACATTCATTATGTAAAAGTTATTTTCCAAAGCTGGAAATCCACAATCCACTTTTATAACACATGCAGGGCATGGCGTGAAAGCATCTTTTATTTATGTGTAGCTAACCTTTCATTTTGGAAAATTAATTAATTGTTGCAGGGTATTTTACAAAATTTTAAATAATTTCAAAGTTTATTATGCAATTTTCAAAAACTTTAATTACATTTCTACAGTAGGAACAATTGCAACGACAATATTTTGCTCTGTTCAAAGGAGATCGGTACAGGAGCCATTCAAACACGATCCAACGATGAGCTAGCCTTAGTGGCTGTGAATGTTCAGCAGCAGCCTGTTTTCAGAGAAATCGAAGTTAACAGGAAGAGAAACTGTTCGAAATGGTGTGACTTCCTATCCTCCATCTCTTTGAAGTCTCTTCCCGAGACACTTTATTTACTTAGACTGCAGAGTATTTACAATGGAACCAGTTGGAGATTAGGAGGCGATTGTTACGGTGTATTTTTGCAGTCCATTCTTACGATCTTCAAATTTACACTGCTCTCCAACAAAACTGCAGCATATGGCATGTTGGAAAAGACAAACTAGTATGATGTGTTATACGTGATTCGATACACAAATGATCAGCATTTCAATAAAACACCAAAAACGAGGAGAAACATCACCTCCAGTCTGGGTATAAGGAAAGAATACGCAGTGAGTCTCGCGGTTACAAATAGGACTTTCTAATGTGATTCTGCAGATTTCCCAGCCTCTTACGTGTTTATACTCTTCAGGGATATGTTGCCGGATATGATCGTCTTCACTACACGATATTACGGCGATCCATCTGGCCACCATCTTCAGCTGCGACCTCTGAGTGCACAATTACGCCGGAAATGAATCAATATCATTTCTTGTTCCTTTTTTGAATTTCAATTACCTCCCAGAGGGGGAGGTTACTAGCAGCAGAGCAATATGCCGCTCTGCAGCTTACAGAAGAGTTAAAAACATAATGAGGGGATTAAAAAAAAAACATGAAATCAGGCGATGAAACGGTGACTGTTTAAAACTGTAACATAGCGAAAAGCTGCGGAAGTGAAAATTTAAACAAAAGGATTGGTGATGCTGATTAAAACACGTACTAATTAGACAGACACAATTAAATACACGGCGGCAGTCTGGTTTCTGTTCGCAAGAGTTAAAAACACACCTAGGAACAGTATGGTGTCTGTTCGCAACACTTAAAAAGGGGACGCACAACATTGGCTACTCAGGTAAACACTGCACTATAGAGTAGAAGGATTGATTTTTACGAGCCACTGGTTACACCATGTGGCAAAAAGGTCAAGGTGATTCTGAAGAAGGCGTTGGGACCGTTGAAGGGTACGAGCAAGGACAAGGAAGGCAGTGTCATCAGCATACTAAAGGAGGTGGACTGGAGGGGGCTTTGGGGCATATCGGCTGTATACAGGAGCTAGAGGAGAGGGGAGAGGACAGAGCCCTGGGGCACTTCCACGGAGGGCTAGAAGGTGTGGGAATCGGTGTTATGGATGGTAATGTAGGAGGAAAGTGGGAGAGGAAGGAGGCAATCAGACGGACATAGTTGATAGGAAGCTCGTGGGTCTGGATTTTAAATAGGAGAGCGGGATGGCCTTTTAGAGGTCTAGGGAGACAAAAATTTTGTATCGACAGGACTTAAGTTGGAGGGAGAGGAGGTGGGTGAGGCGTAGGAGTTGGTCATTGGCAGATGAGGAAGGTCGAAAGCCACACTGGGTGTTGGGGAGGAGATGGTGTCGGTGGAGGTGGTGATGGATGTGCCGGGTAAGGGTGGATTCCAAGAGATCGCTGAACACCGATGTGGGAAGTGTAGGGTGATAGTAAGAGGTATCACACGGAGGCTTGTTAGGTTTGGGCAACATCAGGATGATAATCAACTTCAGATACGGCGGCTCCTTTACAGCCCGGGCACAAGCCACTACACCTGTGGGAGAAGCGGAAGAGAGACCCCGTTCGAAGCAAAAACTTGCAGCGCCCCGGGGGTGGAAACTGCCGAAAGTCATACATCGCAAATTAAGATGAAACGGGTCAAAAACCAGACCGTTGCTGTTTTAAATCAGGCAAAATAGGGCTCCATATCATACTTAAACGAAAACCCTTATCTCTGTTAATAACGTCGTCAGATAATCGGATTACAATGGATTCCTTGAGCACTCAATACCAGTAACGAGAAACCAGAGCAATAATTTGCGTCACTATAAACAGCATTTTATGCCCTCCATTGAGACAATGTTCGCTGATGGCATATTTTTCAGGCTGGAGCAAACATGAACAGTGCGAATAGTCTGTCCAATATAGGTAGGCCTTTCCACAATGACAGGGAAATTTATGAACTCAAGGCTTTCTCAATTCCAGTTCTTTAACAAGACTCTAGTCTTGGACAAAGGCAAAAGAACACCTTTGACATAATATTTTCTGAGAATTCTAGAAATTTCTGAAGAAATATTTCCAGCAAAGAGCACAAAAGCAACTGATATGCGTGTATCTGGTGCTGGTTCAAATGATGGTCCAAACTGAAAAGCACGATTAATTTGATAATCAGTTACACATTGGGCTTGAAGCCATATATGTGACATCTTCGCACGGATGCTATGGCGGGAAGTTCAAATTTTTTAGGGGAAATTGTTCAGTTGGGCTACCTCCACTAACAGAATTACGCGCCCCTCCCCTCTCCACCCCTCCCACAACAAATCGTGAAAAACCACACACAAAACCCGAAAAAGTGTCTTACAGACTAAAAAAATGGCTTAAATTTATGGCGAATTTTCAGTGGCCAACAACAGCTGACCTGGAGATGCTTTAAAGCCACAATGGCGGGTGGGCAACAGCATCTCACCTGTCTGAACCAGAGGAGGATGATTTGCTTCGACTTGTCTCTGAACACTGGAAGAAAGAAGATATCATGTGACTCTCAAACATCACAGAACCTTCCATAGATAACCTGCCCCTCTCTTGCTCGAACCATCCTATAATGGGTCATATGCCCCGCACGAAGGATGTCTTGTGACTATCTGACATCATGGACCTTCTTGTTCCCAGAGCATTCTTATTAAATTGACCCGTCAAATTGCTGCTGCCGGCGTGGGAGCACTGAGCGTAACATTCTGCAGATGGACAAGTTATGACAGTTTCAGCGAAAAACTACTTTGCGTAGATTGAGAAAATATTAAGCAGTCACACTGAACTGACAATTAAACCCTGCAAAAGTGGTTTACAGATAATGAAATGCATAAACAACTGCCAAAGACACTTCCACAATTACACTGCTCTGCTACGGTCGAAAAAAAGCTTGTATTTTTAGGCGTGAAACCGATATTAAACCAAGCTATATCACCAAAACGATTGCACCACCATACCATTTCGCTGTACTAACCACAACGGATCCTATACCATAAAAAAATCATCACTTCTGCATCCTTTCTACAGCTATCAACCACTGAGGTGTGGCTCCTTATATTGCTCCACTCTAGGGCCTGTGTATTGGGAGAATGACACATGCGTGCACAGTGACAGATGGTCTGAAGCAGGTTCAGTCGAATAAGTAGTTCTAATTTTCATCTGCCAGAGTACAGTAGCGGACAGAGACGTTCAAGAAACAGGTGAAGAGAATGTTTTTGTGAATTGTTCTCTTTGTTTCTTGACGGATTTTTAGTTTATTTATGTTTGTACACTCCTGTATATACTTTTAGTAGAATGAATGATGCGTAATTGTGATCAAAAGTAAATATGTAGATCTTTGTTCTGCTAATAAATGCTGTTGTGTGAGAATGTCTTAAGACACTGTGAATGTGGATGATGGGGAATTCTGTATCATAATATGTTAAGTAAGTTTATGGTAAAAGGAAAGCTACTTCAAGGGCTAATTAAAATAGTTAATAACGTACAGTATAAACAAAATATCAGAATGTTAAATATTTACTGCGGGAAAAAGTACAATTGGAAAGTGTGTTATTTTTTGATTGGTTAGTCATAAAAAGTGTATACTAACATGGTAGAATAATGTTTTTCTATTGGCCGTAAAGATAATTGACCAATCATAACAGAGCATTCATCAAGGGTCTTTTCTCTTGGAGATATTGAATGCTCAGAGCAGTCTAAGTAGTCGGAGTCCAGCCTTTCAATGATACAGTCACGGATGGTATGAGCTGTAGAGGAAGTTATAGTTTGCTAGTTTTAATTGTGGTACGTGCCGGAAAAGTACTTTTAAGTGAAGGCATACTTATTCTTTTTTTTTTTTTTTTTTTTTTTACAAAGTATGGACAGAATAGTTAATATGGGGGAGAAAAGTGATGAGGGTAATTCTGCAACAATCTGGGTAATTTCAGGAAACAGGGAAGGTTTCGATAGAAATGAGGCTGTGGACAATTTATTGACACTAGCAATGAACGGAAGGTGTTGAGTCAGCCAGTAATTAGTTTTCAAGTGTGTAACGAAGAAGTACAGTGTTTAGCGGATAGTGACAGTGATTTATGTGCTGAGAGTAAAAGATGGCTAGAATCGTTGAAAAATAGAAATGAACTTGTAATAACGCCAGTAATGGGGGTGCAGATAGTTGTAGCTTCAGGAAAAGATAAAAAAAACTTTTAAACGGGAAATTCTGTAGCCAATGGAAATAAATGGTGTGCAGTTACTCCATAGTTTCCTTATAATCCCTGACCTATGTCTAAAAATGATAACTGGTGTAGAGATCTTTAACCAGTACAAAGGGAACTAAATTTTAATGAAAATGTAGTAATTTTTTAAATAAATGGGAAATTTGTGGTGGTACAATTTTTTGGAAAAAATAATCTAACCAAAGAAGAAGTTGCCAGTATACCAATTAGGTATTGTAGAAAGATGGAAGATTTAGAGGCCTATAATGAGTGTGGGGAAATGAAGGTGGTACAAGAAAAATTAGAACTGAAAAAATACATTAGTCCTGAGCAAGATGTGAGCTAAGGTTGGAGGTGTCAGGGGCGTTGCTACATATGCGATGCTAGGTGTTTGACGAACGCCAGGTGCTCGAGTTATTAATAATGCTATTTCACTTTCTTTTCGTATTGTCAATTTTCCTCTTCTGTCATTCTGGGCTGAATCTATCATCTTTGATTTTCTTCTCTATCAGTGAAGGTGAAGTGTTTGAGGTCCCCAGAGGGCGTTGTAATCTATGCAATGCTAGGTTTTTGACGAACAACAGGTGCCCGAGTTATTGACAATGCTATTTCAATTTCTTATCGTATTATCAATCTTCCTCTTCTGTCATTCTGAGCTGAATCGCTGGCCGGTGTGGCCGAGCAGTTCTAGTCGCTTCAGTCTGGAACTGTGCGACCGCTACGGTTGCAGGTTCGAATCCTGCTTTGGACATGGATGCGTGTGATGTCCTTAGGTTAGTTAAGTTTAAGTATTTCTAAGTCCTAGGGGACTGATAACCTCAGATGTTATGTTCTATGGTGCTCAGAGTCCTTTGAACAATTTTTTTGAGCTGAATCTGTTGCCTTAAATTTTCTTCTCTATCGGTGAGAGCCTCAGATGGCGTTGTGGTGTCTTATGACAAAATAAGTTTTATGGTGAGAGAAATGGGGTTCAAATTGGAGGCTGAGTGAAATGTAGGGAAATGATAGTGACTAGATGTGACAAGTGCAGTTAATAAAGGAGATTTTTATGATGAACACTAAAGTGTGGTGACTAGGAAAAGGTGTTTTATAATGATGAACAGGGGTATACGGTGGCCACATAGTTAAAGGAAGTTTAACAAGTATGGCGAAAAATAAACTATATATATATATATATATCAGAAATATTTTTTCAATCCTGTTCAGTGGTTTTTAAACTATATAATGAAGTGTTGCAAAGAGATACTGCATGAAAGTGGTAACTGTGTATGTTCAGTGGTTTTTAAACTATATAATGAAGTGTTGCAACGAGATACTGCATGAAAGTGGTAACTGTGTATTATAAAATGTTTGAAAATAATTGCTTTGTGTTAAATGTGTTTTTCACAAATTTTCTCCAGTTGAGTTGAAGTGAAGGAAAACATTAAGTTTTTCTCTTAGTATTAACAATTTATTTCAAGAAAAAGCTCCTTATGAATTGTAAAGAAAATATACTCATAAAAAAATTTTCTACTACTTGATCTTGCTGATAAAAAAAGCAATTTTCTGTTAATGTATTTTCACTTGAATTCAAGTTAAACGAAACGAAATGTAAAACTGGTAAATAATTTCTTATAGTAATAAGTGATTGTGTATTAGGATGTATGTAAAGAACATAGTCTGAGGCATGTGTTTTCAGGGACCATGTTTCATGTAAATCCTGAAATATGTGGAGAATGGAGGAATGTTATAGATGCTTTAATGCAAAGGTGCCATAATCAAAAACCAGCAAAATGTATGTGACGACTATAGTGATGTGCTTGAGCTAAGATAGTAAAAAATATCATTATTAAATTTGTGGACACCAATCGCTGTGCATTTAAATACAGAAATCGATAAAGGTAACTTTAAACGACTCTCATGATACACGAATTTAAAAATGTTGAAAAAATATTAAAATGTTGAAAATTTGTTTTCAAAATTTGTTTCAACTTTTATCAAGTAAGAAATGATTTCTCATAAAGAAATTAAAAGATTAGGCTAGGTTAGTTGTAGACTGCCAAGTCCAGAGCAAGAAAATTGTAATTTTAATTAATAAGAATAAGAATTTATTGAAAGATTTAAAATGTAAAGCGAGGATCCATAATATGTAATGAAAAGCGCGTACTAACGAGGGAGAATAATGTTTCTCCATTGGACTTACAGAAAATTGACCATTCAGAATGGAGTATTCTTCGTTCGTCTTTTCACTTGGAGACAGAGAATGCTTACAGCCTTTCAATGGTACCGTCGGGTGTAGTATGAGCTCCGAAGGTAATTGTAGTTTGCTGGTTTTAGTTGTGCTACATGCCTCAAAAGTGCTTTAAAGTGAAGGCATACTTATTCTGTTGTTTTTTTTAAGAACGAATTTTTTAAGTAACTTTGTGTAAGAGAAAAGACAGTAATTGCATGTGGTATATTGAGCAGATCAGTGACCAAAAACTTGAGTGCGTTAGACACCGATAAACTTAGTCGTGTGGCGAGCATTTTGCTTTCAGAACAGTCCGTGTTTGGTAACTATTCAGATTTCGGGAAATACGTTACTATAAACTTGCTAACTTGAATCAAAGGGTTTGTGGATGACTGTGTTAGGATTATCACTGACGTCTCAGTGAACATGTAATTCTCAATTTCAGAATACACCGAAGTTTCGTCAGTATTTCTGACTTTCATTCAAA
Source organism: Schistocerca americana (assembly GCF_021461395.2). NCBI lineage: Eukaryota > Metazoa > Arthropoda > Insecta > Orthoptera > Acrididae > Schistocerca > Schistocerca americana. The sequence goes on along the minus strand of NC_060119.1, from coordinate 336,072,627 downwards.
AATAAGACCTTTTCAGGATTTTTAGAGTAGTTATGTTGTATGCAGCCTTGTACGAGTCGCAGTACGGTAGGTTTCTGCTCGGCTTTCCTACCAGCGATCTGATGTGACGAGTTCACAGGTAGGTGCAGGTAAAAGAAAAGGAATCACGCCACCGTACCACTAACACTCATACGTATCCCGCGAAGACAGAACAACACCAAAATAAACATAAGCACACTCGCCATATATAAACACAGTTCCTGCGAGGCCGGCCAGTCATTCACCACTGCCAATGATCATGAGTCAACTGCCCCCTTCCCCCCCCCCTCCTCCCCTTACATGACATGCGATCAGAGCCCCCTCCATGGATAGTGGCCACTCTGAAAACTGGTGCTGGACTGGTACCCTTGCACAAAGGCGTCTGCTGATGATGCTGTTTCCAATCTGGCCTGCTTGCATGCTGCCACGGTTCCTGAATTACAAGTAATTACAAGGACATAGGCATTTTTACATGGTTTGCCAGAATATCATACAACTTACGCGATAGTTCTTCATATCAAGTACATAACCGTATGCTACCGATCGCTTGCACAGTATAATTCCGAAGGTAAAAAGTGGAAATTATATCACTAGAAACATATAACTTTAATGAGGGCGGATTTTTACATAAAAATGCAAAACTACAGGAAACTGGTAGTTCCACTCATATTTTTAAAGAATACCAATATCATTTATATAGCAGATTCCTAATCATCCTTGTACAATGGATAGTCAACTAAGGTTTTAAAACTTACAATTATATGTGTTTCTCAGTCTAGGCAAAAGCAAATGTCTTTTCCAACTTTTTTCCCTTATGTAGATCCACACGGCGCAACCGTAATCGATGTTTTCTCAGCTAAATGGGGATGGAAAATGTGTAAAATGGGAGCACAAGCAGTCAACCCGTCAACTGAAATAAGAGGGAATATTTGTCCGGTGCAAACAGTCGCTCGTATTGAACCATCTCAAATTTTCAGGGAAAAATACTCGCACTACACGTGATCATGAAGGGTACCCAACACATACTGAATATTAGTTCCCTGTACATGAAACGAACCTTCACGAAGTTTGTAATAAGAGAAGAACAAGAAATGAGTTGCAGTTGGGTGTACCCAGGACAACGTCATAAGACGCTACTAAGTGCGCTGAAGGTAGATCCTTTCACAAACGGTCGCCGTTCAAAAGGACAGCATTCCAATCCGTCTATCTCAAGACCATTTGCTTTTATTTCCATAAACATCGAGGGATTTCCCCGAGGGTAAGAAATTTTAGTAGCAAATTTATGTCAAAAATATACATGTGACATTCTGTTAGTCCAGAGATACACAGGGGAAGTACTAAGAAGCGTCCAAGAATTGGTTGTTTGGAATTGTTACTGGAAAGGCCTCACGACAAATACGGCAGTGCCATCTTTTCCAGACCCAACGTAAATAACAAATCAGCCTCACTGACTGAAGACAACAACATCGACCTCCACGGAGTGCGAACTCCACTATTCTGTGTAACATCGGTCTACAAACCACGCGATGCCAATTTCAGCATTAAAACATCAGCCAACTTCAACTATCAGGACGTGAACTTTGTCATAGGTGATTTCAATGGCAAAAGCACATCATGGTGATAATCAGATACCGACACAAATGGAGCGAATCTAGAAACGTGGACTGAGGCTCATGACCTACATCTGATCCATAATCCGAAATTCCCACCTTCTTTTAACAGTGGCAGGTGGAAAAGAGGGTAAAAGCCAGACAACATCTTTGTTTTTTCAATGGTAGCTGTACAATGTATGAAGGCTGTAGGAGAGCCCGTCCCCTGTACCCAACATAGACCTGTCATATGCACTGTGAATTCTGTAGCAGCACCTGAAGAGGTACCATTCAAGAGAATGTTTAACTTCAAAAGGGCTGACTGGCAGAAGTTTAGTGAAGAGCTTAACCCAAAACTGATAAACATTCTACCGCAACCTGAAATGTACGAAATCTCCATCAAATGCGTCCAACAAGTCTCGAGGAAAACTATTCCGAGACTATGCAGAACTCAGTATGTTCCAGGCATGTCAAGTGACGACCAATTGTTGTTAGAAAGATACCACACTCTCTATGAAGGGGATCTATTTGCGGGAGAAACGGTCCAAGCTGGTGAAATATTGCAGCAAGTCATTTCAGCAACTCTCAAGGCCAAGTGGAGTAACCTGGTACAGAAAGTCGACATGAAGCTGAACAGTAGACAATCCTGTAAACGCCTTAAAAGCCTGAGTGGTGACCCTGTAAAATCACAAGACAATTTTACTTGTGTGACTCCTGATAAAGAGGCAATCCAGCTGCTGCAGAACGGCTAAATGAAAGGAAGGACGCCTAAAGAAGCTCTTCAGTGCGACCCAGAAACTGAGCATTAATTTCTTAGCGATCCCTTCTCCATGGCTGAGCTCGAAGCTACCATCTCCAGTAAGAAGATGCATAAGGCTGCAGGTGTCGATGACCTTAGACTTGAATAGATAACTTTGACTGTAAAACGACGAAGTGACTATTAATCCTAATGAATACATATATCGCCAAGCTACAATCCCCAAAATGTGGCGCAAGTCTTGAGTAATTGCAGTACTTAATCCTGAGAAGGACCCAAACGATCCCAAATATTTTCGACCTATATTCCTTTCATGCCGCTCCTTCAAGTTATCGGAACGGCTGGTACTTAACCAAATCAGTGTCACCGCCGAAGTGAAGTTTATCCCACAACAAGCAGGGTTTCATGCTGGCAAATCATGCTGTAGTCAGATCTTGAATCTAACCCAGCGCATCGAGGACGGTTTTGAGCATGGTAAGGTTACTGGAGTCGCTTTTGTTGATCTAACAGCTGCATACGACACTGTGAATCATAGGAAACTGTTAAAAGAAAGTATATCACCATTACTAAGGACTACCAAGTAGCATCCCTTATTAGCACCTTCCCTCAGAACACAAGATTCCAAGTTTCATTACAGGCTAAGAGGAGTAGATGGCGAAGCAGAAGAACGGTCTCCCCCAAGGCAGTGTGCTTGCTCCAGCACGGTACAATATCTACGCAAATGATCACCCAATACCAGCAAGTACTAGGCTCTTCATCTATGCCGATGACACGCCAGTAGCTGTTCAGGGGCCTGCCTTTAAAGAAGTAGAGTGGCAACTGTTTCTAGCAATGGATGAACTATCCAAGCACTATGATGTCAACCACTTGAAGCCAATCCCAGTGAAAATCAAGTGATTCTCTGGCACTTACGAAACAGGGAAACGCAGAAAAAACTGGACATCACATGGCGAAGATGGCAACTGAAACATTGCCCAACACGAGTCTACCTAGGTGTCACAGGGCTCTACCGTACAGGCAGCAACGTCTAAACGTGAAACAGAAAGTGATTGCTCGCCAATGGGGCGTATAACATGCTGATTGGCAGCAGCTAGGGAGCCAACCCGCACCTGCTAAGGACTTCTGCACTTGTGCTCTGCGTATCAGCTGCTGAGTAAGCTGCTCCTGTGTAGCTGTGGCTCTGGAAATGTAAATATATGTATACACCTTGTGACTTGACGTAATTTCCCTCGTAGAATCTGTCATACCCTCTACAGCTACTGATGCACTGAAATCGCTATTGTCAATGTCATATCCATTCCTCCCGTTATGACAGGACATAGTCTTTTTCTTTGCACATGTCGGAACACTGACCACGGTAACTTAACACCCCAACACACACTTTATAAGCCCGCTGATCACAGCTAATCTATCACATGTGCCCTACTAAGTATAATACTTAGTCAATAACTGAATGCTGGTGACATCAAGCAATATTAAGCGAAGTTCGTGATGGATGGATATGTCCCGTTTGTTTCTCTTGCCAGCGGTACGAGTGTCTCTTAGGAAGAGAGACGTAATCGTCTTATAAGCGACCAGCTACGAGGGACGTTTGGAAAGTCCGTGCAACTTAAGTGTTTGGGGTAAATCTTTTTTATTTTTCGACATAGTCTCCTTTTAGACTTATACACTTCGTTCAACGCTGTTCTAATTTGTTGATCCCTTCCGAGTAATAGAAATTGTTCAAGTCTGCTAAATAGCTATCAGTTGCTCAATCACCTCCTCGTTTGAATAAAATCTTTGTCCCGCCAGCCTTTTTTTTTCAAATTGGAGAACAAATAGCAGTCCGAGGGAGCCAAGTCTGGAGAATAGGGGGGATGTGAAACGAGTTGGAATCCTATTTACAATAATTTTGGGACCACAACTGCTGAGGTGTGCGCTGGTGCATTGTCGTAATGGAAAAGTGCATTTTTGTGGTCCTGTCGCCAGCGTTTTTCTTGCAGCTCGGTTTTCAAATAGTCCAATAATCATGAATAATATGCACCTGTAATAGTTTTACCCATTTCCAGATAGTCGACGAGGACTATCCCTTGCGACTACCAAAAGACAGTCGCCATAACCTTTCTGGCCGAAGGAATGGTTTTCGCCTATTTGGTGCAGATTCTCCCTTCCTCTTCTCCATTGTTTAGATTGTTGTTTGGCCTCAGGAGTATAGTAATGTGGCCGTGTTTCATCCACAGTGACGAAACGACGCTTAAAGTCCTGCGGATTCTTCCTGAACAGCTGCAAACCATCCTTGCAACACTTCACACGATTCCGTTTTTGGTCAAGCGTGAGTAATCGCGGAACCCATCTTGCAGATAGCTTCCTCATGTCCAAGTCTTTATGAAAAATATTATGTACCCGTTAATGCGAGATGCCCACAGCACTAGCAATCTCACACACCTTAACTCTTCTGTCACCCATCACCATATCATTGATTTTATCAATGATTTCTGGAGTTCTAACCTCCACAGGGGGTCCAGTACATTCAGCGTCAATTGTGCCCATATGCCCACTCCGATAATTTTGAAACCACTTATAAACTGATCTACTCGAAGGTGCAGGGTCACCGTAATGTTCATCAAGCTCCTCTTTAGTCTCCTGAGGCGTATTGCCTTTCATAAAGTAATCTTTAATCAACACACGAAATTCTTTTTAGTCCATTTTTTGACAATCACTCGACTTCCTTGATTCGCACGAATGCCAAACACAGAGAAATAGACCAGTCTGGCTGAAACTTTGTGTACGTTCTTTCCAAAGATGCTACTAACTAAAAACAACCTCAATACGTGCCGTTGGTGCCATCTCTTGGACTCTGCAAGGACTTTTCAAACGCCCTTCGTATTAAAGCTACGATCGCTACGTCTATGTTACTGCCACCCTGCTCTAAAAGCGGTCTTGTTCCTACAGGTCCACTGAAATAATGCTAACAATATCCGTGTTAAAATCTATACAAGCTTTATAAATGGAAATATGGTATTGCTTCTGAATGAAATGGTCTTCAAACAAATACTGTGACACTGAATGTACACAGTGATCACTGGGGTGTGTATTAACAGACCGAAAGCGCGGGTGAACGTTGCCACAGTGTAAATTCGTAATAAAATGACTATTCTCACCGAATTTCGAAAGTGATTCGGCAAAGGAGCGCGGTATTAGGCCAATATTTGCAACTCCCTCAAGCTATCACCAGATATTTCTCACATTCCATCTCATTATGCATTCTGCATTATACCAACTGGGTTATAGGCGAAGGAGGATGACGGTTGACTGAGAGTGTTCCAATATGATAGATGATGTGCTATGTGATGAACCACTTTAAAAAATGCAACGGTATATTGAAGACGTAAGAAATCTACAAAATTCCGTGACAGTTGCACTGGCTTTTAAGGTCTACGGCGTTGCGCGTTTTGGAATCAAGTTTTCAGTTCGACCACATGCTTAATATGGATCATGTTTTCACCACTTGGTAGAAATGGTAACATGTTGTCACAGCCCCACCAAACTTGTTCAGTGTGTAAGGCGAGCGCCAAACGAAGATTTTTCCTGCAATACATGTTAGTAGAAAAGACAGTATGAGCAGTTACTTGAACTCAAAGAAGGATGAGGGTTTTGCTACTGCATTGTGGTGCATCTCCAACCTACATACAGCCACTACAGTCTGATGGAGATCTGAGTCCCTCAAGCTTCTTCATGTCAGTCACCCAGACATTCTCTCTATCACTGTTATTTTGTACTATCCAGCAGAGAGCGACTACAAGTTATGAGAAAATTCCTATAACATCATCCAGTGGAGAACTTGGTAAGATTTCACCTCATCTCTCTCTTCCGATGTATTGGCAAACAAATAACATCTGTGTGCTGGCACTAAGCATATATGGTAATCGTATTAAATATCCATGTATTGATCCAGTAGAGCTGATAGCCAGTGATCTAACCCACTACCACCAAACAGTGCAAAGTTTTATCACCTGTACTGTAGGAGGGCCCTATCCCACAGACTATTACGTGCAAGAGAGGGTCGTTGTGTTGTTGTTCGATACATTGATTTTTCTGCTACAGCACATCCAAGAAGTGTATGAATACAATATCGTACACCACCATACTTTTTGTTTTTCCACCATGACTTCCAAGTCTGTGTCAGGTACTAAACTGACATTAACACTTTCTGATTGATCAGCTCTCACAGAAAACTGGACATCACACAGTCGAAATTATGTTGCTGCACCCATAACACAAACACATGTGGGATACCTGAAATGAAAGACAGAGGTGGTGTTTGTTGTTGACAAACGTGCAGAAGACATCACAGAATTAGGAAACTGGAAGTGTTTTGTGGCATTGTGGAGAGTTTCCAGACAGCTGTGAGATAGTGACTGATGACCTCTGCATTTATACTCATCTTGCACAGTGTCAGGATAGCAGATGTCTCAGTGTTCCATTTAAATTGATTCTTCATATTGCAGTCAAGTACATGATCAATGATTAATTGCTGGCCATTCCTGGAAGGTGTTGCTCCCACCAAGATTGTGTCTCCATCTCAAACAAATGATGCAAGTCAATCATTATGTGGTAATCAACAGTGTACCAGTTGATGAGTGGGCTGGAAAAGTCGCCATTGATATGTAACAATGTAATCCAATAATCATCACAGTTGATAGTGTGATTAATTTTAGCAATTTTACTATTTTTTCCTTAATTTCAGTGCCAAACAATGACGCACCAGAATGCTCCCCAGTTTCTGTTTCATCAATAAACCATCCCACCACTGCTCTGCAAGTACCATATACTAGATTCCGAATACAGGTAGATGACTGTACAGTATGTTCATTTATTGTTAATTCTCGAACACATACACGCAAAACTCTACGAGCCAGTGTCCTATACTGATGCAGTTAGATTATCTACACATTTATAGCACTTTGACCATAGTGCATAATTAATGATTGTATTTTTCCATCTTTCCTTATGCGGTTAGGACTCACAGAGCTTTCTCGCATTCTGAGGGCAAAGTTAGAGATTGAAAGATTTTCCCACGTTATCTGACAAACCTTCCCAACAACACTCACAAGTTTTATTTGCAACTGCCCGTAAGTAGGAGACTGCATGCCACGTCTCATGAAGGAACGAAGTTAGTCAGGTCCGTAATGGCTGTTTAGTGAAGACTGTTCTGCAACATACTCATGGTACCTATCCAAGTGTAAAAGATCTCTCTAGATGCAGGCATGTTGAAGAGGTTTGCACCCATTGTCGGTGTATAGGAGATAGAGTTTTGATGATATAACAGATGTTCAAGAAGAAATTATTTGGTTTATGCATGATGGCACTCTAGGGAGACGGAGTTTCAAGCACTTTTCTGCGATAGCAATTCTAGTATTTTGTTCTAGTGTCTGGAATGGGTAGCAAGAAGGTACTGGTGTGAGAAAAATGATTGTCGAACACAAACACATGCACTCTAGTGCAGGTCGTATGTTTCCAACATCGGATACACACCCCTCCTGCAAATTTTCTTTCCCACTCATTATGGTGACGAACTTTAAATTGAAAAAGCTGTTTTCTTCTACACCAAAGAAACATGACTGATAAATTACCTGCAGCAATATTCTCCTTTCTCTACAATGTATCATTAGTCTACCATTGAAGTATACCTCATTACAATCCCATCTCAATCGAAAATAAAAACATAGCGTCTTTCTGGTACATGCGAAATATATCATTCCATAGGTGTATAGCAGCCACTGTTCACGTCTTATCACACTGCAGAAATTATGTTAGGCTCTCATCAACCGTATAAAATTATAAACGATCATCAGCAATGGAGAATACTTCTTACAACGAGACAAACCCATAACAGCGGTGTTTGAAATGTGAAATTACATGCCATGCAGCCACTAACTCTGTAGACAGGACATCTGTCTAGTACTTATACGAGGGTTGACTGAAAAGTAATGCCTCCTCCTTCGTAACTCTTCAACTGTTTTCAGCATTGCAGCATTGGTATGCGCCAGGTACTGGCTTGTTCCGTAGCCTCTTCTCCACAGCTCCAGTAGGCAGGAAGCCTTACCACTGAACGGCTGTGTTGTTACAGTGTAAAGTATGAAACCCTGCGCAGACAGTCGGTCAATGCGATTTAAGCAACGTGCAGTCATTGAGTTCTTGACAGTAGAATGTGTCACCCGAAAGGAGATTCATCAGAGAATGAAAGCAGTTTATGGTGATTGTGTTAATGTGAGTACTTAGCGTTGTTGGACGAGTAAGTTTAGAGATGTTGAGGTGGGAACATCTGACCTGCGTGACAGACTAAGTGTTGGACGTCTTGTCACAGCAACCACAGATTTTCACAAGCAAAATGTTGACAGATTGATTCAGGACGAATCGTCGTATCACTCAGAGAGGAATTGCAACCACAATCGGCATTTCAAAAGAACGTGTGGGTAACACTATTGCTTTTCTTGGCTATCGGAAGATCTGCACACGATGGATACCCCTATTGCTGACTCCTAAAATGAAAGTGCACAGACTAGAAAATTGCCAGGAACTCCTCTCGCGTTACGAAATTGAAGGTGGCCTCTTTCTTCATTCAAATGTGAGAGAAGACGAAAAGCGGGTACACCATTCCGACCCGGAGACGAAATGTCAGTCTATGGAATATCGACACAAAGACTCGCCCCAGAAAAAGAAATTCAAGACGCAGCTCTCAGCTAGAAAAATCATGGCCACAGTGTTCTGGGACGCAGATGGTGTTATCTACATCGATTTCCTTGATCGTCTAACAACAATAGATTCTGAGCGTTACATCACAACGCTGCGAACTTTGTAACTATGGCTAGCAAGGGTGTGAAAGGAAAAGGGAAAAGTTTTCCTGAAGCATGACAATGCCAAACCACACACTTCATGTGGCCAAAAAGCATAACATCAGAGACTGAATCTCACCCCCATATGGCATCCTCCATACATTCCAGAATTAGCATCGTCTGACTTCCATCTGTTCCCGGTAATGAAAGACGATCTGCGGGTACGTCGTTATGCTTCTGATGAAGACGGTGAGACACCTGTGAGACTGTGGTTGCGGAAACAGAGTGTCGACTTCTTCCGTAACGGCTTCAGCAACTTGTTCATCGTTGGCAGAAATGTATCTAATTGGTTGGTGATTATGTGGAAAAGTGAGTATTCGTTATTAAAGGTCACATTCCAAGGATTATTTCTGCATTTGATTTATTAAAATATTCCCATCCAAACCTAATTAACGAAGGTGGAGGCATTACTTTTCATTCAGCCCTCGTATACACAAGGATTGCAGTACCTTGCAATCAACTTCCACTGACGTAGAATCACTGTAGTAACAAAAGTAAAGACTCGAATTTATGCCCCAAGATGCAGCAGGGGAACAGAGTACATTGCGTAAATCTTCGTTTGTATGGAGGAAGGTGCCAAAACAGGTCACAGAACCCACAATTCTATACGAGTTGAATGCAAGCTACAAACACAATTGATACATCCCAAGAGAACAACGGAAAAAATGGCTAAATGCGAGATAAATGACCGGCATCAACATCTCCCTCTCTCTAGAATGCATCATCAGTCTGCCACGAAATCATACTTTGTTATAACCCGATCTGAACCGATCACTCCATCCACTTTCTATCACCCTTTAATGCAGGTGCAAGTCAGTTCAGAGGCAGATGGTTCTCCTTCCCAGGAAAGCATCAGTGACAGCAGTCAACTTGGATGTATCATTATTACCTTAATAGACATACAGTAGAACGTTATTAAAAAAAATACAGCAACTGTTTGTGAGGCATTTTTTAGCTGACAATGCCAGGCTGTGATTTGTGGAGAATACACTGAAGTATACTGTAAATACTGTTTATTAGGGTTTAAAATATCTAAACAATCCTGCACATGGGTAAACACATGATCCACTCTGTGTTTGTATATTGCAATCCCCCAGATGGTAATACAAGGCTCTTTAGCTAAGGACACATTGATTCCCGTCATCTTCCAGCCTGCAACACATATCAGCTTCCAAGCCATGCCACACTGACCTGGGATAGAGAACCAGGAAATAGAAGTTTACTTAGGCTTGTGCTAATCCTCTCCAAGAAAAAGCACACTTACTGTCGAGAGGGAAATACCCTAGCCTTCTTTCTTTCTGGCACATCGATCACACCTCGTGGAGCTGGCAGCAGACCTGAAGCCACAATGCATTCCTCGATGAGCAATCTGTGGACACGCACCAACACACAGATATAGAGAAAACAGACCAAATGCTATGCAACTGTAGGACATGTGGTTGAAAGTCACTGGATGTGTTTGAGTACAGAGCTTTACTATACTGTCCGACCAGAAAAATAGCGCATTTACGCTACATGTTGACGACTGTACTACATTTTCAAGCAAGTTTAGCATATGTGGTGAGAAGTGCTGTCATGATTGCATAGGCAGCGGTGAGATAAAATCTACAAACATACGTAAATTGATGGAAAATATGTATAAACTGAGGGAAAAAACAGACTAAAATGTAGGGATGTTGAGGGATTACTTGTATGGATTCTGCTCGGTGCAGGAAAATTCTTATATATGGGAATGGGTATGTGACAGTAAGAGTAATACGAGAAAAAGTTTAGATGGAAGCATTTTGATTCAGAGGAGCAGTCATATTTCGTCGTTAGTGATAATACGGTTAGAACAGGATGCTTAAACACGGATAGTCACCAAATGTAGAGTAATAAATCTATCTTCACGTCGGACCACACGCCCAGTTGTGTCCCTAAAGTTATTGGCAACAACCTTATAATTTTTTATACAGTATTCTTAACTAAAGAATGTTGTATTACCGACTGTGTTATTACAATATGTAACTACAGAATGGGTGGCATGTTTGAACATGCAGGGCTGTTTAGGTGTTTCAACCCTAACAAACAGGGTTTATGATGTGCTTCTCTGTTCTCTCATCCAATCAAACGTTGTGGTGTTAGCTAAAAAAAACCTCAAAAACTTGTTGCTGTTACGTATCTTTAACAGCATTCTACTATATGTCTGTTGAGGTAATAGTGATACATGCCAGTTGACTGCTGTCTTTGATGCTTTCCTGGAAAAGATAACCCTCTACCTCTAACCTCGGCATTAAAGGACAACAGAAAGGGGACGGAGTAACCAGTTGAGATGGGGTAGTAATGAGGTGGGACATAATGGTAAACTGGTGATACGGTCTATCGAGCGGGAGATATTGCTGTATACTATATAATGCGTATTTAACCAATTTTCTCCCTTGTCCTCTTGAGGTGTATCAGTTGTGTGGTATAATCTGCTATCGATTTGTATATAATTCCATGTGCTGTGTGTGTCTTAGAGCACTAGCTACCTGCGATCGTTAGCAACAAACCTTTCCATACCACAGTCATCAGAGGACTTGCAACTCATATATGATGATGAAACATGTCCATCGGTGAAAAACCTGTTTCAGAATCCTTCTCTAGATGAATGAAGGTCTATGCGACATATTCCATTCCCTGCCGAATCTTGGGGCATAAAATTTAGTCTTCAGTTTCATAATTACGGCGATTGTAAGTCAGCGGCAGATGTTTGCAAAGGTACTGCATCCCTGTGTATACAGTTACTTGACAGATATCCTGCCTACAACTTAGTGGCAGCATGGCATGTAATTTCAAACACTGTCACTATGCGTTTGCCTCCTTGTAAGAGGCATTCTCTGTTGTTGATAAACATTTTATAGGGCTGACGAAAGCACAGCATAATTTCTGAAGTGTGATCAGATGTGAATGGTCGGCACTGTAAACCTATGGAAAGCTGTATTATGCATATGGCTGTACCACGGAGACCCTATATTTTTCGTATTTTTGTTTTTCTTTTTTTCCTTTAGTGTAGAAGGAAGTAGTTTTATCATCTTAAAGAGTGTGGCTGTAGTGAGTGGGAAAGAGAACTTGCCCGCATCTCGTGGTCGTGCGGTAGCGTTCTCGCTTCCCACGCCCGGGTTCCCGGGTTCGATTCCCGGCGGGGTCAGGGATTTTCTCTGCCTCGTGATGGCTGGGTGTTGTGTGCTGTCCTTAGGTTAGTTAAGTTTAAGTAGTTCTAAGTTCTAGGGGACTTATGACCACAGCAGTTGAGTCCCATAGTGCTCAGAGCCATTTGAACCATTTGAAAGAGAACTTGCAGGATGGATGTATAGCAAATGTTGGACATATATGTCCTGAATTATAGCGCATCTGTTCATGTTCTACAATGATTTCCCTCATTCTCATACATTCTTGGTATTGACCCAAGACACTAGAACAATTGATAGCGCAGTTCATTTATGTAAAATGATACAAACTCCATCCATTTAGAGCTTCACCATGCATAAAACCACACATTTTATTCTTAAGTATCTGTTCTATCATTACATTTCTCTTACAACTACTATAGACCGATAATGAGTGCTAACCTCCTCGAAATTTGTGCATCTGCAGAGATCTTGTGCACCTTATAGGAGCCGTGAGTAAAGTGTTAGAAAGTTTTTGCTGAATTGCAGTTACCTATTCAGATCACTCTGTTCCTTCATGAGACATGAATCCGCATAGGAAACATGAACAACTGAAACTTCCTGGCAAATAGTTTCATATCAGCGCACACTCCGCTGCAGAGTGAAAATCTCGTTCTGGAAACATGAACAATTGCAACTGTAAATTACGCTATATTATTAAAGTGTGAGAAACATGTAGCTAACCTAACTGCCATTGGCGTAGGCCACTGTCAGGTATACTTTTGTGTTTATATGTTCAGGAATTGACAATGAATGGTCTTACTGCAAAATCATCTACCCACATTCGGTATCTAGTATACTGTACTCGCAAAGCAGTGGACTGGTGGTTTAGCGATGATACAGAAACTGGGAAACATGCAGCTGTGTCATTGGTTGGTGTTGAAATTACAGACAAACTAGTAAAATTGCTATAATTAGTCACAGTATCAGCTGTAATAATTATTAGATTACATTCCAGCCCACTCGTCAACTGGTACACTGTTTATTACCACATAATGACTGACTGTACATAATTTGCTGGAGCTGGAGAGACAGTCTGGTTGTAGCAACACCTTCCAGGAATGGCCAGCAGTGAATCATTGATCATATACATGACTACAATACGAGGAATCAATTGAAATGGTACACTTTGATATCTGCTATCCTGACACTGTGAAAGATGAGTATAAATGTAGAGGTTATGAGTCACCATCTCAAAGCTGTCTGGAAACGCTCCACGATGCCACAAAACACTTCCATTTCCCATATGCTGTGACGTCTTCTGCAATTTTGTCAATAATACACAGCACCTCTCTTTTTTATTTCAGTCATCCTGTGTGTGTTTGCGTTATGGGTCCAGCAGCATAGTTTACATTGTGTTACGTCCAGCTTTCTGTGAGAGCTGATGGATCAGAAAGTGCTAATGTCAGTTTAGTACCTGACGCAGACTTGGAAGCCATGGTGGAAAAACAAAAAGTGTGGTGGCTTACAAAGCTGCAGTTATACACTTTTTGGATGTTGTGTAGCAGAAAATCAATGTATTTAACAACAACACATGGAGCCTCTCTCTCACCTGATAGTCTATAGGATATGGTCCTCCTACAGTACAGGTGATGAAGCTTTGCACTGTTCGATGTTAGCGGCTTCGATCACTGGCTGTCAGCTCCACTGGATCAATAGCTGCATATTTAGTAAGATTACCATATACGCTTAATGCCAGCACACAGATGGTATTTGTTTTCCAATATATTGGAAGAGAGAGATGAGGTGAAATCTTATCGAGTCTTCGACGGGATGATGCTACGAGCATTCTTTCATAGTTCTTAGTGTCTCTCTCTTGGATGGTACAAAATACCAATGGGTGACAGACGTAAATCAGCCTGAGGGACACATATCTCCTTCAGAGTGTAGTGCCAGTAAGTAGATTGGAGACGCACTGCAATGCAGTAGCAAATCCTCAGCCTTCTTCCAGTTCCTGTGACTACTCATACTGTCTTTTCTACCACCTGGTGTTGCGGAGAAAGCTTCGTTTGGAGCTGGTCTTACACAGCGAATGCATTTGTTTGAGCTAGAAAAAGATATTCCCATAAATATCTCTTTGGGTTACAGAAGGTGGTAGACATAGCGCTTCCAACTTATACTTTTATGATCTCATGGACAAATCTGAAAGGACGATGGGCACAGACTGAGGAACAGTTACAAGATGCTTAAGAGCTGTCTAAAATCACGTTGTAGTCTTGCTGTATAGGCACCTTAGCAGAGAGGTTCGAAGAAGGTTATTTGTTTCGAGAAACGAGAGTGCCAGGAATGGGATTCACTAGTGGCTCTAATCATTAAAAAAACATCTCCATAGACCAGTAGTATGTGATTAAATGGAGGCACTTGATTCCAAGTCATGTAACACTACAGATCTGAAAAGTCAGTGGGTTGGTCATGGGATTTCATACATTTCTTAAGATCTCAATCTAGCGTTACATTTTATTGGTCATTTGACACATAGCATGCTGTCTACTGTGTGTGATCACTCTCAATCAACCATAATCCTCCTTCACCTTTAACCTAGTAGATATGTTGCAGAACCTCTCACATGGCCTCCAAATAGAATACGGAACAAATACTGTTTGTTAGCGTGAGAAATATCTAGCTGCAGCATGAAGGAGTTGCAGATATCGGCTTAATACCATGTTATTACGAGATTAGAACGCCAGCGACATTCACCCACGATTTCAGCCTGTTAACACACACTGCAGCGATAACCGTCTACATTCCATGTCACTGTATACATAGTAGGGTAGATGTGATAGGTCCTCGGTGATCAGCAGGATTATAAACTAATTTTTGGGGTGTAAGGTTACTGTCAGTATTCCGGCATGTGCAAAGAAAATTACTGTTATAAGGAGAAGTGTAGATTTAACTAAGGGAATTGCGATTTCAGTGCATCAATAGCTGTAATTGGGAATGAAAGATTTTACGTGAAAATATATGTCCAGTCATTAGGAGGATACAGATCTATATATTTCCAGAGCCACAGCACTCAGGAAGGGATATTTCTGATACTTGTCTCAGTATCGAATGTCACCATATAGGAGCTACTTGCACTGTCAAATATGTGGCTCGCTTCCTGAGTCAGTTTTGCCTGACGTGAGGGAGCGCATGGTGGATGTAGCCTGTGCCCGGAATGACACTGCCGCGCGGGGTAGCCATGTGGTCAGAGGTGTCTTGTCACGGTTTGAGAAGACTCAATATGGGCGGGTGTTTGTGCTAAACAATTATTCCCTACGATCTAAAGTGACTGGTTGACTATTTCTGCTGTAATTTCACACATTTCGCGTCATTATCTGGTCGAGAGAACATCGATTTTGATGTGTCTTGGGCGCATGTAGATAGTGAAAACCAGGTGGAAGAGACATTTGCTGGTTGTCTAGAAACGAGAAACACAAACGATTGTAAGTATTAAAACCTTAGTTGACTTTGTATAGTACAAGGATGATTTGGAGTCTCTTATGTGATAGACATAGATATTCGTTAAAAATTGTGGGTGGAACTACCATTTTCCTCTATTTTCGAGTTTTCATGTAAAGATGAGGTAAGTTACTAAGTCATTTGCCGCATGTCCCATATAAAGACCTACCTAAAGTTGAGGTTTCTAGGGACATAATTTCCACTCTTTACCTTCAGAATTATACTGTGCAAGCGATCGGGAGCATAGCGTTATATGCTTCATACGGAGGACTATCAAGTAAACGGTATGATATTCTGGCAAACCATGTCAAAATACCTGTGTTAAAGTAATCCCAGAGTCTGGAGATGATGGCAGAATGTTGCAGAAAAACGGCAGCAAGCAAGCAGGACAGATAAGAAACAGTACCATTAGCGGACGCCTTTGTGCCAGGAGAACCACTCCAGTCTTTGTACACTAGTTTGCAGAGTGGTTGTTGTCCGCAGAGGATGCTCTGATTGAGCATCAGCCAGGTTGTTCGGCGTCGGCGGGTGGATGGTGACATTTGACTCATGACTGTGGAGGATCACTGACCGACGTCATATCTAGTGCTGTGACTATATATTGTGCACATCCCCTTTTTTTTTTAAGGGTGTGGAGAGAGCGGTTAGTCTTTCTTCATGGTGTATGTGTGAATGTGCTCGATTGCTATACGCAGAGTGCAGAAGTGATTATTTTGTATCGTGCAGGATACGGATTGTGTTTACTACGCCGAAATGGTACGGTGGTACCATCGCTTGTGGTGATATAGCCTGGTTGGAGATGGGTTTCACACCGAAAAATTCAAGATTTTACGACAGTAACGGAGCAGCGTAATTGAGGAAGTATTTTTGGCGGTAGTTTCCGTGTTCCATAATATACAGACCACTTTTGCAGAGTTTAACTGACGTTGTAATATGGTTGCTGTATTATTTTCGATTTGTACAAAATAATATGCCATTGAAGGTCCCGTAATTTGTCAATCAAGTGACGGACTGTGCAGCAGCTATTAGGTCAGTAAATCAGACTACTCCATTTATAGGAAGTTAATCACGTCATAAGTTCACAAGTCATCCTTTTTGCAGGGTGCAGGTGCCTCTACAGACTGGTTCGAACAAGACGGGGGTAAGGTATCTATGGAAAGTTCAGTGATGTTTGAGAGTCATGTGATGTCTTCTCTATTCGAGTGTTCAAGGACAAGTCCAAAGCTAATCATCCCCCTCTGGTGTGAACAGATGAGATGCTGTTGTCCACCTGCGATTGTGGCTTTAGAGCATCTGCAGACCAGCAGTTGTAGGATATGGAAAATTCACCGAAAATTCCATCCATTTTTCTCGTCTATACGAGAGTGATCGAATTCTTTGCGTGTTTTTCACGATCTGTTGTGGGATTCGAAGCACTTCATGAACGTTTAGGTAAGTAATCCCTGATTCCGGCGGCAAATATGAATTAAGCCTACTCAGCATTTTGGAAAACTGATGAATACGGCAGCCGCTGTAGGACTTGGAAATATTTTCTCTCTTGGCAGTGCCTTCAAACAAGCAGCCAAAACTAGAAAAGTGGTGAGCGTCTTCTTTACAGTTTCAGAGATATTTATTTCGACTCCCACGTATCGTCGTTGTATTGTATAAAATCGCGTATTGCAGCTGATATCTGTTTCGAATCCATTTTTCACCAAATCGCGCGAAGTGTCTCAGGGGGGAAGACTGTGAGCTTTCACAAGTGTGCCTTGATCGTTTTAGAGTCTGTGTTCAAGTGTGTGGGTGGCGGTATTCCTCAGAATAAAAAACGCAATTACATCGCAAAATTGAAGCAAACTACTGTGCAGCGATCTTTTTGGAAGTGTATTTAGAGATATATGCAATTGGATAATTCCTGAAGCAGCTCTTGCTCAAAGTCAAGGGAAGGCTGCGGTATTTCTCCGTAAAAGTACGCGAAGTGTCTCAGGGGTGACGACTGATAGGTTTCAAAAGTGTGTCGCGATCTCTCTCTCTCTCTCTCTCTCTCTCTGTCTCTCTCTCTCTCTTTTTGTTCAGTGCTACATTCAGTTCTGGTGACATGTCATAAATACGGATGTGACAATATTCCGCACATTGTTTAAAAACCAGATTTAGTAACTCTTGAAGCAGTTCGTGTTCACCAATGAGAGGTGTCCGTGCGTCAGGGATGAGGAGGGATGCTGTGCGTATTTGCAGTGTAACAGGATGTGCATAGCGCGGTCGCACTGCAGATGGCGCGTCCCGGTACCGTGAGTCCCGTGCATTGCTCTGCTGCGCAGAGGGCATACCAGAAAGTTTTCCAGGTATACTTAGCGAGATCTGTGACCGTGTGATTATGTGGTTCCCTTCGCTATCGGAATTAAATAAGTACCGCTATTGTTTAACATTGTCTGAATTGTTTATACACCATTATCAATTTCGTGGTGGCCTGCTATTTCAGAAATAAATAAACAAAATTCTCAAGCAAATTTTTCAAACAATACATTGTCCACGCTTTATTAAGAAGCTGTCATTAGATCCTCCCAGTCCAGCAGCTAGCACATACTGAGCGAATTTCCTGCCATTTTTTTCCAGGCTGTCATCTTGGAACGTCATGGGACAGGAGGGGGGGAGGGTCAACAGCGCCCTGTGGTGGTGGTTTTAGAAATTAGTTGGACTCAGGAGCAAATGGTGAACACACTGCATGGAGCTACTGTCTAGTGCTCGACCAATGGCAACTCAGATTCTTTAAACAAACAATATACCACGTTGTATACAAGACAACGATTTATGTCCATCCTATCCAGCAGCCCAGAACTGACTGAGTCCATTCCCGCCAATTTCCATACGTGCAGGCATGGGGAGTGGCTGGTGTGGTGGTGAGGGGAGAGGCAGAGGGAGGGGGGAGAGGTGGGGATGTGGGGGTTGGAGTCAGGTTGGTACAGGTAGACGAATTGGCCTATTTTCTCGCCAAAATCTGAATTTTCCCCATGACGTCAGTGTGACTTTGCCACATCTATGGTCGCCATTTTGGATCAGTCATCTTGAATAAATCTGGGTCAAATGTAGAGTCGGGCCGCCCAGCAGTTGCCCTACTATACGTGTCCTTAATATAGCTCGTCTGATGGGAACTCAAAATATAATAATTTATGTAGGTTACAGGTTAATTATAGGATCGGTACATATTCGGCATGAGGTGCAGTCCCACAATGTTTGTACTGGCTCTCAAGGAAAGAACACTCACTTCGACTTAGTTCCCAGTCGTGTTAGATAGGTAGTTGTAGCTAGAGGTGACGTTCAATTTCGTAACCCAAATCCCCACAAAACACCTATAAATTTAACGATATAGTCCTCGTATTGTAATTTAAAGGCTGAATAAGTAAAAGTTCTTTATTTGCTTAACCTTCCTGTTGTTGTTGTTGTTGTGGTCTTCAGTCCTGAGACTGGTTTGATGCAGCTCTCCATGCTACTCTATCCTGTGCAAGATTCTTCATCTCCCAGTACCTACTGCAACCTACATCCTTCTGAATCTGCTTAGTGTATTCATCTCTTGGTCTCCCTCTACGATTTTTACCCTCCACGCTGCCCTCCAATACTAAATTGGTGATCCCTTGATGCCTCAGAACATGTCCTACCAACCGATCCCTTCTTCTGGTCAAGTTGTGCCACAAACATCTCTTCTCCCAATCCTATTCAATACTTTCTCATTAGTTATGTGATCTACACATCTATTCTTCAGCATTCTTCTGTAGCACTACATTTCGAAAGCTTCTATTCTCTTCTTGTCCAAACTATTTACTGTCCATGTTTCACTTTCATACATGGCTACACTCCATACAAATACTTTCAGAAATGACTTCCTGACACTTAAATCTATACTCGATGTTAACAAATTTCTCTTCTTCAGAAACGCTTTCCTTGCCATTGCCAGTCTACATTTTATATCGTCTCTACTTCGACCATCATCAGTTATTTTGCTCCCCAAATAGCAAAACTCCTTTACTACTTTAAGTGTCACATTTCCTAATCTAATACCCTCAACATCACCCGACTTAATTCGACTACATTCCATTATCCTCGTTTTGCTTTTGTTGATGTTCATCTTATATCCTCCCTTCAAGACCTTCCTAGTAATGTAATTTATTGGCTAATATTTAGTATCTGCTTGTGCATTTTGATTGTTACGTTTCTCCGAGGTTTTTAACCTAGCATCGCGAGTCAAAACATTGCTGGCGACACTTACCATAACCTATTTCAGTAATGCAGCAGTGCAGAGAGCTGATCAAAATTTTCTTTTGCCACCTCTGTTACGTCATGCAGTACGCCGGCGTGTGGTGCAAAGGCCCTGGGACACATGGAACATAGCGCCACATCGCTCTAGTAAGGAAATGAAAATGAGTGTTATTCCGCTACTTCAGAATAATAATAAGCCCAAACCAGCTATAATTCTCGTTCATCAGCTAAGAATTATCATCAAGGACGAGCAAACCTCCTATCAAGATACCGGAAGAATTTCAAAACGGGGTAAGGTCACAGGAAATTTGGTTTAAAGCAATATAAAAAACGTGTAATCATAAAAGGTAACTAAAGTCTTTGATACTTCTTTCACTCAAAGGAAAAGATTTAACAAATATGGCAAGTATATTCGCCAAAACCAGGGATAGTGTATGTGGTTACTCCTAGCTCCAAATCGAGTGTGGTACATCGTCGTAGCATTCTATGATCTGACTGAAGAAAGCTGACAGCCCCCGGTTCATTTCCTCACATAGAGCTAAATGATTTCTAGAAGAGTTCTTACAACGAAACGTCACCAACTGCACTCCATATTTTAAGGGGAAAAAGCACACCTGCTAGATGTTAGCCCAGAAATTGATCCCGCACTTCGATTTTGGCCACAGTTATTACGCAGTTATGACATCATGAAAGCACAGTTTTGACACTTGGGCGTGCATCGCTTCGTTTTAACTCGCTCCGCCCTAGTGCTGCTGCGTAATGGCTAACTGCGAACTACTGTACAGTGGAATGGGTAAGAGGTTTGTGAATTATTGTTTTGACACTGGTAACGTGCATTGTCCGTAGCGTAGAAGTGCGCTGCTTCTAACTGGTAGCTGGTGCCAGGGATATCTTTGCTTTGAATGTTTTTATGTTGTGGTTCACAAATGCTATGTGATAAGGAATACCGCTCAATCCATGATAAGAAGATTGCAGCACTGCATTGATGCCAATGGTCATCAATTCGAACACCTTCTGTAAATGGACGTTCATGATAAGAAGATTGCAGCACTGCATTGATACCAAAGGTCATCACTTCGAACACCTTTGTAAATGGACGTTCATGCGGCCTTTTTGACCTTCGTTGACCTCCAAAGATCTCACTGTTACACATCATTCGATCGTCTTGATAGCCGCTATCAGAAGATAAGTACCAAACTATAGCATCCAATTAAAAAAAAAAAAAAAAAAAACATGTTGACCTTGATATCTCTGACGCGACCCCATCTAGCAACATCTATGGTCCCCGTTGTCGCATGCAACGTTTGTCCTACACACTTTTCAGCTCCTATCATACTCTCGGAGTTATTTTAGGTAGCAATAGATCGTGACTCAATCTGTAGATGACTTCCGTCAATTGTGATTGTAAGCTATTGAAATGAAATAATCCCTACAAATAAATCATTTTAAAACAATTCCTATACGCCTTAAAATCACTCCTTTCTATGACTACCCCAGTGGCACTGGTGCAGCAACCGTAATAGATCATTAGAACTGAAAAACTGTCTTGGTTCCACAAAACAGGTTTATTTAATCTTCGCACGTGGCGCGTCTCACCTGTTCTAGGCATCATCAAACAATCTGGGGAAATTACAAACTGGTATAAGTATAAATTACTGTTAAAGGCTATAATAACTAAATAAGTTGAAAGTAACAAGAGAAGGACATACCCGATGGGACTATGGAGCACAAGGCGACGTTTATGTTACAGAGGGTGGTGCGGAGTATAAATTTCAACTCGTTGCACCGTAAATGAGTTCACCCATAAACGTTCTAGCTAGTCGTAGCCGCCGGCAGAAGTGGCCGTGTAGTTCTAGGCGCTACAGTCTGGAACCGAACGACCGCTACGGTCACAGGTTCGAATCCTGCCTCGGGCATGGATGTGTGTCATGTCCTTAGGTTAGTTAGGTTTAATTAGTTCTAAGTTCTACGCGACTGATGACCTAAGAAGTTAAGTCGCATAGTGCTCAGAGCCATAGTCGTAGCCGAGGCGTCGAACGTAATTAAAACGCAATAAGAGTCCCATTTCACTGGGAGGCAACAGCCATAGCCACTGTCAGTGGTTCATTACTTCACGTAGAAGCAACACGAGAACAGGAAAAAGAAAGCTGCTAAAGCGTGAAAGGGGTTCCTAAACAGTGAGCAGAAAAATCTCGAGTGCGAACTACACCCATATATCGCTAGGCTAATACACCTTTGGCAAATGACTAAAAATAAAGAACCAGCTAAAGTTTTTCAGTGAAAGTATGGAGCAACGACGCCAGAAACAACACAACCGGAAAACTAACTGTAACGGTGATAACTTACCCATGAAGAAAGCGCCCCATGAACACAAGTATGGTCCGTTTACCATACTGTGAGCTCGCACTTTCATGCCGGTAATTGACTGCCAAGCAAGCGTCAAGGCCTCTTGGGACCATAGTGACAAATGTCTCACAAGGTACCCATTTCTGGCCATCCTGAATTAGGATTTCCGTGATTTTTATAAATCGCTTCGGGTATATGCTGGTATGATTCCTTTGAAAGGACGTGGCCGACTTCCTTCCCCACCCTTCCCTACTCCTATGGGAACGCCGACCTCACTGTTTCGTCCCTTCCACCAAATCAATCAATCACCCACTCAACCAACCAACTCTCAAGATCGCTAAGGATTAGGCAAAATAGTCAGTAAGTAATACAGGTGGCAATAAGTAGTTAAAGGTATACATCATAATATCAAAAAAATTTTTTGATGTTTCGAAAAAACTATTTCATTTATAAGATTCGCGAAGTTTAAAAAGATACGCTTAGAAATCTCTAACCATTCCAATAAATTCAGTTTTTTGAATTTGTTGGAAACGTGAAGGATTTTAATGTTTTCTAAATCTGGGGGGGGGGGGGGGAGGGGGGGCGATGACCAGAAGATATGAGGTGCTAGGCGAAGGGGAAAATCCTTTTACCTGACCTTTTTGTCGGTAGATGCTCACTAAACCTAATAGAGGAATATCGCCCTGTTTGACAGATATACTCCGTGAAACATGCTATATGCCTGATTTTGCAGAGAACTGACTTAGAGAATAAATTCCTGATAGATTGTTCATAGTGGGAGAGCGTGTATTGCATTGGTGGGCCCTTCGAGAAAGCAACTCGAACATTAGTTTACGGAAATAGCTTAGCCAAGTTGTAGAAATACGACCTAAGAAATGGGACAGCTGCAAGTGTGTTTTTGCATACTGCAGATGTAAGCGCAGATTAATAGGGGAAACTACAGAGTTTTTTCGTTCATCATATAAATGGTTCATTAGCGAAGGGTTGTAGCCATTTTTATGTAATACTAAGCATAGGTTCTCTAGTTCTTTATTGGTACCGCCGTCAGGGAGAGAGAGTCTACACATTCGTACTACAGCAACGCTAAAATAGCTGTGTTTATAATAGATCGGATGATCTGAGGAGGAGTGCACTGTTGAAACAGAAGTAGAAGGCTTACTTCTTTTTCCGTATCTCTTGTAGATGATGTAATGAAGCTTTGACAGTGGTTAATTGGTTGTTACCTCCCAGTTATATGGGAGACCTAATTACGTTCGACGCCTCGGCTGCTATTAGCTGGAATTTTTATTGGTAAGATCAGTTATGGTGCAAAATTTAAGAGTTGAAATTTATATCCCTCACACCCCTTGTAACACCAATGCGGCTCTGTGCTCCATCGTCGAGTCGTGTACGTTCTCTCCTTGCCATTTTTAATTTATTCAATTATTATTGCCTTTACTAACAGTTTAAGCTTATACCAATTTGTAATGACCCTACATAGTCTGATGATGTCTACTAAAGATGAAACACGTCACTTGTGAGGATCAAATAAAGCTATCTTGTGCAACCAAGACTATTTTTTCTGTTCTAAATTCCTTTGCCCCAGATCTTTTGACACATTTTCAATAACGTAAATTTTATCAACAATGAAACATTTCTTTGTTTATCCCCAATAGTTTTCATAATAAAGCGAAGCGTCATTTGAATGACTAAAGCAAAAATTTTCTTCAAGTGTAGTTGACGAAAGAAAAATTAAAGCTGTCAAGCAAGGCATAGAAATTGCTACTTTATTTAGACGGAATTGTGATGCAGTAAAAAATGGTATTGTCCGTGGCTCTGCAAATTCCACTGCATAGTGAGCACTCTTGAAGCAATTCCTAAAATACGCCATGCAAACTGATAATGTACAAATGACTGTAATTTAAGAATACTGATGATAAACCTCAAATGACACGGACCTACTGGAAATTACGTTGTCTGACAACTTGTAAAAAATAATTTTCACTGTAGAAAAAAATTCTGTAGAGAGAGTCACGTCGGTTGTTCCGCGTGGAATATGAATACATCAACAGTCTTTTCGTCATCTTCCTCAAAGACAGAGCTATAGTAATGTCAAGGCCAAGAGTCCAACAGAAATCAATGAATTAACTCTGCATGGTTAGAAACCATTTCGAATTAAACGTAAAAAATTATTCTTTGCTATTTTCCTGAATTTTATGGGACGATTAAAAAATGTTTGCCACTAAACAGCCCATTTTTATTTTTGTTCCTAATCTTCTCTGAGGTCCCTGAAGATAGATACAGGGCTGCGGAAACTGTAACCGACTCATACCCGTCACTGTCATTGTTATATATGAACGTGCCAGAGCATTAATCGATTGGGCAACAGATTGGCTATTTTCACCTCGAAATGATAAAGTCTGGTTTGCTCACAGTTCATTCACGAAACCTGATGCATTAGCGTTAGACACAACAGATGTGTAGTTAGCAGCAAACTTTATTTTCACATCAGCTACGAATTAATAGCATCTCCTTTACACTTTTACATCAAGTAAACTTGACTGTTTTGTGACCATATGATTTATTGAATCTGTTTAACAAGAAAATGAGGAATATTCATCTTAGTTGCGGTTTGGAGAGCGCAGTCTCAAAGATCCTAATTGCTAACAGTGCATTACCTCTCACAAGCAGCTCTACATGCTTCATATCTAAAGAAAACTATTCTAATGAGCGGTTGTTCGTTTATTTATACAAATTTAGGGGTTTATCTTTGTTATTAATGAAGGTAATGGGAATCTGTGACCACCCTGCACAGTAAATCTTTCGGGTAGTTTTTCTTTCACAGTTTAGCTACTTTCATTTTGCCATACATTTTTTACTTCGAGTGAGTCTTTCTTCCATTTATACAGTACCAGGTCGATTTTAGGGAACAAAATCGGGTTCGCACCCTGCTTAATATTATGTGTTAAACACAATGAATATTAATTCAGTTTTATCTCCATTACTTCTTCTTTTCGGTTTTCAGTCTCCTGACTGCTTTGATCTGGCTTGCCACTAATTCCTCTCCTGTGCTAGCCTCCTGATCTGAGAGTTACACGTGTGACCCACGTCCTCAAATATTTGCTGTATGTATTCCACCCGTTGTCTTCATCTACAGTATCTGCCCTCCACAGCTCCCTCTATTACCACGGAAGTCATTCCCTGATGTCTTAACAGATGTCCTATCATCCTGTAGCTTCTTCTTTTCAGTGTTTTCCATAAATTCCTTTCCTCTCCGATTCTGCGCAGAACCTCGTCATTCCTTAGCTTATGAGTCCACCTCTTTTTCAAGATTCTTCTGTAGCACCACATACCAAATGCTTCGATTCTCTTCTGTTCCGAATTTCACGCAGTC